>NC_067398.1:386286271-386586271 GCF_016432865.1 Antechinus flavipes
TTTTTTTTCTTCGACATCCATGGTGGGGTATTGTGAAGCGTGTAAATAAGATGACTGTTTTGTCAAGAAATGGCTCTAAGGCACACTATATTCCATTGCAATTTAATTTGTTTATTCAAAACCTCACTCCAGATTTTAACTGGGTTTGCAATAACACTTTATTTTTCACATAATGTTTTCTTTTCACAAAGAATTCCTAGAATAAGTAAAGCATGTTTTTGTTTATTGAAATAGATTTAATGGTATTATGAATGATGATATACTTAACTGAGGTCTGTATTTATAAATTCCTGTCAAACTTTTATTTTCTTTGCCTCTTTCAAAGCTCCAGGAATTGATCTTTGGTTGTACTGTCTCCTCTTCTTTCAATTCTGTTCTATTGGTTAAAAAAGCCAGGGAAACACACTCCAGTTTTTGTCATTTGTACACTATCCATTCTGGCTCTCTCTTCACACTACTCAACCCCTTTTCCCCTCCCTCTCAATCCCTAATGTCTCCTCAAATGAAAAGAAAAAAATGCAGAAATATTCAGTGACTATTCGTTTGTCTGGTATATTTCAATCATTGAAACTTTATGTATTCAAAAGTCACTGTACATTCTATACTGCTCATGGAGTCTATGGGAATTTCTTTTTCATTGATAAAAGGCAATACTATAGATAACAGAAATCAAAGAAATTGGGAAAGTTGATGTTTTGAACTGATGATTAGAGTACCTTCCTGAATTTTACTTGCACCTCTACAAATTTCACCTTTCTCTTTCTACAGAGTACTTTCGTAGGTTTATGGCAAAGGTTAGATCATTGACTGCCAATAGTACTAAAGAAAAAGAAGTTCCAGTTCTGCTTACATCGAGCAGGGCTGAATTAAAAGCCTTTGAAATCTCTTCTAAAACAGGTAGGCCAAGTCTGAAGTCAGTAGACAAAAAGTAAAATATTCCTTTGGAGAACAAGATATTATGAGGAGACAGAGCAAACTTCATGAGTGAACTGAGAATATTTTTATTGAAAAAGAAGAAACAAACAATAAGAAGAAAGAAAAAGTTTTACTTTTTGGCTTCCCAATCAGCAGATGTATTTGCAATAGTACACAAGAACAGGGGGAACCAGTGACAATGCTTTTCATTGGTCATAGTTACACAAAATATAACCTAGAATATAATTCAGCTTTAGTTATTCATTAATAACATACATAATTCACTATGAATTTCTAGTATTCCTTCAGTAATAACCCTTAACAACTGAATCTCATTCCTATGCAATTAAAGTAAAGTAAGAAGAAGCAGGGGAATAATTTATTCCATAACATTGATGTTATAAAAATTAACAATTTTGAAGACTTATATGAACTGAGGAAGAATGAAAGAAGCAGAACCAGAAAATCAATTATACTAACAATCACAACAATACTCCAAATATATATATATATAAAAACAAAAACAAAAACAAAAACAACTTTGAAAATGTCTAGAACTCTGAATTGATCATCCATAATTCCAAAGGACTGATGATGAACTATACCTATCTCCTGACGGATAAGTTCAGTGAACTTAGAGTGCAGAAGAAGATGTAGTTTTTGAACATAGCCAATGAGAGAGTTTCTTTTGCTTGGTCATGCATATTTGTTGAAAGGAATTGATTTTTGTTTTTGTTTTTTCTTTTATTTTGTCTCCAGTGCTAGAGAGAGTGGGAAGGAGATAAAATGGATTTGTTACTTTAAAAAGTAACAGTGGAAAAGTTAGTGGAACTAACTTGGAAGAGGAAAAGAGTGGACAATAGTTGACACGAACATTCTGGATTCATAATTAATCTACTGATAACCTCCAACAACCTAGTAACTCCTGGGCAGAATTATATATGTCTAGTTATCAGGCTCATCAAGATAGAAGACTAGCTGCAGAACTGAAAACCTAAGTATTCACTACAATTCTCAGATTAAATCTCTTCAAAATGGAATGAACTATGGAAATCTCTTTTTGCAACTTTGGTTCATAATGAAAAAGATACATGGATAAAGATAATAATAGAATTAAAAATTAAGATCTAATAAGGATCTTATAGGGCATCTAGTGCCAGCTTCTTAATTTGCTGATGAGGGAATAAAGTCTTGTTTGTCATTCAACCACTTTTAGATAGGGCCCAAGAACTCAGGCCTCCTGATGTTTAATCCAGTGCTTTCTCCCTAACATAAGGTTATTCACAGGATCTAATGTCAAAGTTTAGGTATAGCATTTTCACCAGCCCCCCTCCCTCACCCCACCCCATTTTTCAGGATAGTGACTGTGGACATGATCAACAATGTCATTAGAAGTGACAATATCATTTCCATATAGACTATCTTCCTCCATTTTTGCTATTTAGATTTTGATTCAATTTCTAGAAACTTTGTCTTATGTATTCTTTTTGTTTAATAATAATAATGATAAGATAATAGTTAACATTTATATAGTATTTAATATGTCTCAGGCACTGTGGTAATTATACTACAGCACTTATCTCATTTGATCCTCACAATAACTGTGGGAAATAAATCTCATTATTTATCATACCCATTATAGAGTTGATGAAACTGAGGTAAATAGAAACTTGCCATGTTCACACAATTAGAAAATATCTGAAGTCAGTACTGAATTCATTTTTTTTCTTGACTCCAAGTTTGGTTCTCTGTTTTTAAATCACCTAACTGTACCTACCTGTTTAATATCGACCTTGTATATTTTGTGGGGAGTAGAATTTGTCCCATATCCTTGCCCTGCTTTACATGCTAGCACAATCTTTTTTTTTTTTTCTTGTTATAATCATCCCCACTCACATAGCAACCTCAGAATGAAGGAAGAAGACTGAAAGATTCTTCTGTAATAAGAAATATGCCTCCTCCGAGGGAACTAGAACCTGAAGGATGCTCCACTTTCTGAGCACCAAAGTCTGGTTCCTAAGCAAAGCGAACAAACAAACAATAAAAAATTAGACTTAAAAATTAACTAAAATTGTATTTGGATTTAAAGAAATATATATGCTTATTGGCATTCCTATTTCTATTGCTACATTCATCATATGATTTAGAAGAGATTCAATGATAGGCTATGCTGTCTCGTGTGATTATTAATCAATATTTAGATGTATCATAGAAGTCACTGAGTATATTCTTTTCTAATATACCATCTTGTCTGTTTTAAAATACATCTAACGTTGAACTTTCAGAAGACATGAAATTTACTAAATGTCCTTTTTTTGGAGGAAAATAGAGATGGAAAGATATTGGAGATTAGAAATTTTTAGATGAGGTTGATGATTAAGTGTATGATGAGGCTCTACAAAACCATTTGCTGTGACAAAATTAAGTAAGTCATTTCTCCAGAATTTTGCTGTTCTTGACTGCTGCATAGGTCATGTCACAAGGGAAATTTCTACAGATTTTTCAAAACTATGTTGAATTCCTGTTTAAAGAATTATAATCCTTTTCCTTTATCTGCTGCTGAAATAGAATTGTTCTGAATATTAACAGGAATATGTTATACTTTCATTAAATTTTATAAAATATGTAATTAAATATATTTTTAGTAAAAAGGTTATTAAATAAATTTAAAAAGTGAGATAGAATATAGGCATGACCCATAGGATATATAGAACCATGATATAGTCATTGGTTTTAAAAAATTCTTTTTTATATAATTCCTTATTTTGTTGTTGTTGTTAAAATGTCTGTCATCTCTTTTTTGATCATATTTTTATTTGGACTATTCCTTGGGTTAGAAAATTTGGTGGAGACAGTACTTTATTTCCAGAGCTATTGTTTGTTATTGTAAGCACACTGGCAGCAATGTTAGAAGATATTAGAGAATTTATATCTAGAAGTTTTCATTTTGTAGATCAGTAAACTGAAGTTTAAAACAATTAAAGGGATTTCCCAAGATCACATTGGTAAAAAGGATTTTACCCTGGTTCTCTGACTTCAAAATTGTTGCATTTTCCCCTGTAGTTCATTGCTTCTACAATGATAAATACACTAATATTTGTGATATAGACTAAATATGTTGCATCAGGTGATTGCAATATATAGCTTTTCAATTATTAGGGAAATTATTTGACCTAAAGTATACCTATATTCATTTCATAGTAAATATATACCATTCCATTTAACAATCAGCTTTATTTTAAAAAGGAGTTAGCCTAGTGTAATATCTAACATGTTGATCTCAATTTAAGAAGTCCTGAATTTAAATTTTGCCTATGGTATTAACTTAGTGACCATGAGAAAATTATTTGACCTCTAGGTTCTTTAAGATATATTTATTAAGTGATTTGGGGGTTGTGATCTTCCTTCATCAAGAAAGTTCATGCACTGAGGAAATCATGAGATATGTATGTATATTATATATGCAAGTATTATGTGTAAATGTATGTATATGTATATATGTGTTCTATCTATCTATCTATCTATCTATCTATCTATCTATCTATCTATCTATTTAATCTATGATCTATCTATATGTTCACCTCAGAGGTAGCATGATATAGTGAGCAGGCTGTTAGGCTTTGAATCCGGAAGGGTGATTTCAATCCTGCTTCTCTCTCACACACTCACACATACACATGAACACATACACAACACACATGAACACAACTCACAACCCAGCCTTATCACGAAGCTTAAATTAGATGATAGAACACACTTTTAAATCCTTAAACAGCTATATGAATGTTAGATGTCATTATATATATATTCCTTGTATCCATATATATGTACATATGAGGGGACAATTAGGGGTGCAGTGATTAAATTTCTGGGCCTGGGCTGAGTTCATGTTTGACCTTAGACACTATTTATGTGATAGTGGATAAATCACTTAACTTTATTTGTCTAGAAAACCTTCCAAAAAGGAATCAGGAAGAGTCAGAATGACTCAAATTGACTAAACAACAACAATACATATATGGGAAGCAGTGTAGCAAAGTGAATACAGAGCTGGCTTTGTAGTTAGGGAGACATGAGTCCAAGAACCACATCTTACAAATGTTGGCTGCATGATTCCAAAGAGAGATATAAACTTGCATGGAAGGTACAGATTTGAGTTGATAGAGGGAATTCTTCTTGAAGAGATTTTTAAAAATTGTTCAATTGTATCTGACTTTGTGACTTATTGGGAGTTTTCTTGACAAAGATACTGCAGTGGTTTGCCATTTTCTTTTTCATCTCACTTTACAGATAAGGAAATTGAGGCAAAGTGAAGTGACTTGCCCAGGGTCACACAGTTAGTAAGTATCTGAGGTCAGATCTGAATGCATGGAGATGAGTCTTTCGAATTTTTCTACCCACTGTGCTACCTAGCTGCCCAAAGAGATCTTTACATGTTGGAATTAAATTTGTTTCTCCTTTGTCCTTGAGAAAAGTTTTCTACATAAAATGGTTATTCATAGATGAAGGAATAAGTAGGGACCAGACCTATGATTTCATTGGCTTAGGGAACTTCCAAATGAAATAAATCTAAACTACTTCTAGCAGTATAGGCCAGCATCCTATACTCTTAGAGAGTTAGTTACCTAGAACAACGAGAAATTCAGTCACAGAGCTAGAATGAAGCTCCTCCTGACTTTTGAACCCTTCTCTTCGTTATATCCTGTCAGACACATATAAAACAAAACAATTTTTCTGACTCCATTGTTTTAAACATGCTGAAAATTTATTTTGTATCTTTTTTTGATGCTCAACTGAGCCAGTGTTACTTTCTTATTGGGACAAGCTTATATAGTTGTAAATGAAAAAAATTGTGGAAATATCTGGATAACTCAGAACAAAAGGAAGATTTTTTTTTACCTTCATAGGCAGTCTAGAATGTGTCATTTCCCAGATCACAGTCTTTGAATATTATTGATAGCACATAATTCAATCAGAGAATCTGTATTTAAAAGTCCAGTTCTATTATCTACGATCTCCATGAATTTGAGTAAGTTATAACTTCTCTGGGCATTATTATCCTCATCTTATCACATCAGTGGGTTGGACCAGATAGTCTCTGAAGACTCTTCTAGCCATTAATTTATGATCTTATATTTTCATAGCTTTACATGAGGTATTAAGAAAGGAACTGGAATGCAGCAGAGGGGTTTTAGAATTTTCCCTCCCCTGATGCTTAATATTGCATGGAGTTCTGGTATCTTTTTTCTGTTCTTATTTACTGAGAGGAAAATTACATACTAATCTTAGGCTGAACAAGACCATCTTAGGTGAAATTCCAACTTATCTTTCTATCCTTGGTCTCTACTATTCTCCAGTGTGTCTTCAATCTAGATTACTGTTCATTTATTATCTGATAATAATTCATGTGTTTTATACCTAAATAGTTTTGCTCATGGTGTTCCTTCTTCCTGGAAACCCTTTACTGAAAGCCTATTCACTCTGCAATGGCCAACTCAATTGTCATTCCTTTTATCATATCAACTCAAGGTCTACTTTCTAAAGCACTGATTACACAACTCATAAGTTTCATTTACTGTTATGGTAAATAACTGGGTATGTGTTTTATTTCCTTTACCAATTCTTAATTTCCTTTAGGTTCAAGACCATTTCCTGTAAAACTGTGAATTCTTTCCAGTGTCTTATCTACAAAACAGATGTGAAAAATTTGTTTTTTGAATGAAGGAAGAAAAAAAAAAGAATGAGTGACAAGTCATTTTACCACTTTACTTTGGATATTTCCATCTAATCAGTTGAAAAAATCAACCAACAGGTTATTTTGTTGTTATAATGATATATAACTGGTTTGATTGATTTTCTTACATTGAATTAACTGATTTTTGATTGAATTGACTAATGAACTGATGTATTTGAATGTCAGTTCTACTTTGCATTGCATCTCAGAATGAGGAATGTCAAATATTCTTCTGAAATCATTAAAGAATATGATTTGAGTACTATTGATTAATATAAAAGTAAATATTTTAAAGGTTTCAAAAGCCATTTATAAGAGGACTGATGATTTAATTTATTATGTCTTCATTTACTATTTAATGAAGTTTAATTTTCATTCATAGTAGGCTCACTAAGAGAAGAAATGACCTTCTTCTGTACTTTCCAGTAAAATCTATCCAGTACATGTGATAATGTCACATTCTTTAGATCACCTACTACTTTTTTTCCTGAATCTTTAAACTGTAAAGCAGCCTCATTTCTTTAGCTGACATAATCATTGATATTACTTATGTCTTTTAACTAATAGCTACTTCTCTTCTTTATACTCTCTAAAATATAATTTGCTAGGTTCCTTGGACAAACAGAATTTTTCTTCTCTCCTCTACCCAAATATTCTTTCAAAATCTAATAAGAATCTATTAAAGAGGATTAGGAGAGTTATCAAATAAGTTTGTGATTCAATTTCTCATTACATCATTTGTGTAGAATACCTTAACTGTAAAAAAATGATTATTATTCTCTCTGAAAATGTAGTATTCAAAACTCCCCCAAAAAAGCCTTTTAATATTTTTCTGTGTTTTTCTGAATTAAAGAATTTTTAGGTTATTCACAACTCTTCCCCATGAAAACAAGATTCCATTATTTTGTCTATTAGTAAGTTATTTAAAGCAAATGAAGATAATGCAATAACTTTTTCATTTTTAATTTCCTTTTCTCTATCCATTATAAGCATTAATTGATTTTTTTTCATGCCAGTAAGCAAGAGGTAGAATGTAAGTAAAAAGTTTCCTGATAGTCCTTTAAAGTACTGTGTCTGAATAGTTACACTATTCTTTATACAAATTGTACAAACTTAATGAGAGAGTATTTACTTTCAGCTCAGAAAATATTTTTCAAGTGTACACTGCACTAGCTAAAACACTGGTGGTACTTTCACACCATTTTTATTGATGATTAACCCCCCCCCCCAGGTAACCTTTAAAACTTGAGTCAAGTTTTAAAGTCAAGTTAAAAAACAAATAAATGATTTTATTTCAAGTTGACAAATAATCTCTCAATTTTATCTTTGCAAATTAAGCATACTGATTAAATTATTATGTAATTGGAAGAATATAGTTTCTCATTACTAGAATTCCTTTTTATAAAGTGATTTTTAACAAATGAAATGATAACTATGAATGTCATTACTTTATAGTCACAAGTTGGGGAAATATGAAATAGATTTTCTTAAATTTCTCAATTTCACCTCAGCTAGGTAAAAGTGAGAGTAGGTCACCATAATACAACTGCAATATTAAAATAGAAACATCACTTTTTCTTGCCCTTACAGTGAAGAAGAGCTGATTTTAAAGGTCATTTTAAGTTAGACTGTTTGTAGCCAAAATTATGAATGAAATTAACTTTGGTAGAAAATGCAAATTCCTGGAAATATACATATGTCTATTTTATTCTGAGCAGCCATCATAAATAAATTATTTTTCTTTCCTTTAGAATAGGAAGGGACCATGAAGTGGATTGTTCTTCCACACTTCTGTCCTACTATTTCCCCATTTTTAATGATAGACAGCACAGTAGCTTTTTAAACAAATTTCATGGCCCTTTTTAAGGAAGCACTTTCTGGCAGTCCATTGATACCAGTGTTTATTCACTGCAACTCCTGAAGCGTGGCAAGCATGAAAACATGGTATTAAATGTGGAAACTTTAATTTTCATCTCATTAAAAGAGCCTGGTTTGAATACTAATTATAAAAAGTAGAGGAAAAGAAAATAAAAAAAATGGCTGCTTGACAGTTAAATTAAACTCACTTCATTGTGGTAAAATTCATGAAAATATTAGGCTTTTAATAAACATGTTTAATTATTGATATTTATTATTAGTTTAAATGATATTATTTGAAGTAAATTTAAAAAATAATGCCTTATAAATGAAAGACATCTATAGAGCTGATAAAACTCTTAAATATTTCTAATGATGTCTTTTTGGCATTTATCAAATGTTCACATTTAGGAACTCTGTTCCTCAGAAACCAATAATTATTTTCCTTTAACAACAAGCAGGACATTGAAAACATAAATTCATTGCCCAGTAGCACAGGAATAAATACATATAAGTGAAAGCTTTTTCTGGAAAGAACAGCAATATACACAAAGTGTTTAGAAAGCATTTATACTTCTGGATTTTCCTCCCTCTCTTACCACAGGATGCTGTCACTGCTCAGATGCTGTAGATTTCATCATACTTTCCATAAGGTACTTTTATTTACTGTCTCATAACTCATTTGAAGAAAAGGGATATGTGTGGGGGAGGGTGGGGAGGCCAAAAAAGAGCCTTTTACAAAAATTTGTATTTTATTCTTTAAAGTGACAATACAGGTCACCTTTTAAGCTCACCCTTCTCTTGCTGAAACTCAGGATTTATTGTAACAATGAATTTCAGAAATAACTTCGGTCACTGCAAACAATAGATGAAGACACTTAATGCCCTGAATATGCTGTTTCACCAGCCAGCGACCCTTGGACATCTCTTTTTGCGATGCCATTGCTGCCATGGCCTATGGACAGTGCCCTCTGCTGCATCGAATCTCATTCTCTTTCTTTTACCTTCTCAGGGATGCAGCTTTTTCTCTTGCCAATATCTTGTCATGGTTAAATTGAAGAACAAAGGATAAAAAGCTTAGACACAATGTTGGTGACAAGGATTCTTAAGTACAGGAACTTCTGTTTATTATTTTAAGGAAACTGAGCTTTTTTTTTTTTTTTTTTTAAAGCAAAGCAGACAGGAGTCTCCTCCCTTCTGCAGATTAACAGTGTGGTTTTGTGTGACATGCTTGTACTTGTCATTTGGAAAACAGAGCGTTAAGTTTTTAGCCACATTGGTGGCTTAAGAAAGGTTACACATGCACCTCTGTCTGTCAGAGAAATACTGTAATGAGAATAGTATTTATCAAATTACTTTTAAACATCCCAGGTTGAGGATTTTTTTTTTTCAGTAAGGCATGGGAAGGTATGATAGTCTCATTCACACAAAAATCACTTAATAATAGTTAATATCATAGTATAATCTCAGCAGCTCCTACATAATTGCAAGTTTTGAAGTCTGTCTGCACTCCTAGAGTACAATATATGCTACAGCCTTAAGCACTATTTAGGTGGTCCTTAGAACTGACAATGAAACAGAAGGGTCAGATTAGAGCTCTTCTTATTGTGATCCAGAGCTATTAACCATTGGACTGATGTGCAGATGTGATTTTCATTAATCTGAGCAACTTTTGCTTTCCCTTTTTATCCTGCTGTACTTATTTTAAGTAGCATTCGTAGAACTGACCTTATTGATGAAGTCTTGACACTGTGTTGAGGAGGCAGCTTCATAATTTAAGTCAGTTGGAGTGCCATAGAAAACATGCTAGACTGGGCAGCAGGATCCTTCCAGCTTGATTCCTTATTAGTTCTGGAATCTTAAACAAGTTTCAGTAGTCACCCTGTTCTCAGTTTTCTGAGATGTAAGATGGGAAGAAAATAGTTATTTTACTAAAGCATTGTTAATGGAATTCACCAGGATCATGTGCTATATAAAGCATTATATAAACACCAACAATTATAATAAAATAAGGTTTTGTAAGTTTGAAACATGCACAATTCTGGGAAAAGGATATAAGAATTAATTGGATTAAGAACTGTCATCAGATGACTTTTAGCTTCACTATCTTTTAAAGTGAAAACAGATAAAATATTATGTGGTCATAAGTAAGTTCATAGGGGTAGATTGTGTATGATTTCTTTACTTTAAATATTTCACCAATAAAGAATGATAATTTTTATTTTCCTGGATTTTTTAAACCATAATGAAGCAAACTTAATTCATTCAAAGAAATACTTTTCCTATTTTATTAATATTATTCTCATATGACACAAAACATAAAATAAGGTAGTGGGAAATAGGCATATTGAGTTTCTCAAATAAAAGATGAGAAAATTTGCAAAAAAAGTAAACTTATTTTTTGAAGAAAAATTTCTACATTTTTCCTATTCAAAAATAGCCTCAAAAGTTGTTCAAAATTTGTCAGTTAATTAAAATGAGATCTGTGTAATGCAACAGAAAAAAATTACAAAATTCTCTACAACTTAAAAGATTCACAGTGATCAATTTGCTTTGCTCTAATTTGGGAAGCTATAGAGGCTGTTTTTTAAAAAAAGCATTTCTTCAAAGTAATTGTGATCTGGTCACAAAGCAGCTTAGTAGTAGCTTAAAAAATACACTGCATATATTTCAGTATATTTGAAGAATTGAAGTGGAAATTTTGCTTTTACAAATACTTAGATATTTGTGCCACTGATACAAAATTTTAAGCAACAGATGCTTAAAATATAAGTGCAGCAGTTGAAAGCTGAGATTCAAATAATCTTGGATTTGTTGTTTGTATGTTAAAGCAGATCAGTATATCATTAAGGAGAAGGATGATGAATATTCTTTCTCAGAATATATATATATATATATATATATATATATATATATATATATATATATATATATATATATATATATAAAGGGTTTTTTGTTGTTATTGTTACTGGTTTGGGAATTATCCAAATTTAAATTACTTTTCTGAACTAGAAGTCAGTTGTTGAATTCTTTTAGTGATAATAGAAGTGATGCTTTCTGTTTGTCTTCTTAGTTTTATGCTCCTTTTTGAGGTTACTTACTAGTAGCTTCATTTTACTTATTTGACTTGAAGGTGACAATGCCTGGCTATCGTTCATTATAACTAACTTCAACGTCCCTTCCTTAAGCTTTGTTTTTTCTCTTTCTATGCTTCTATTCTGTATATACACAGAGTAGAATTATGTAGACTTGAAAATAGCTATATATATTTTTTCCCTTATTAAACCTTTCAAACCTTTCCCTGCCCAAACCACATAGTTCATTATGCACTAAGGACAGTATTTCAGGGCTATAGGCAGCAAGCTTCACAAAACATAAATTGGACAAGTCACGTGAAAAATACTTTAAAATCAACTTTTAGGAAAACTTAACTTTGCATAAGGTAAGAAACAGCTGGCCACTTTCTCATGGTGGACAACCTCAATGCCGGTACAGAGTCTAAGTGAAAAATCAAGGACTATCTGCTACTTTCACACTTCAATGAATTATTTTGCCAATTCTGTGCAAAATTCAGTTGACTGTACACTGATGAAGTATTAGTACTGTAAGTGATCTCTAAATTTCAGCAGTTTGGGACAAAGTCTTGTTTGGTCTTTCTTATTTTAAGTTCTATAAAAATGCAATGAGATTGTAATGTAAATGAAGTTCATTATTTCCTCAGGTACACTTATGACTATTATAATTATTTCAAAGAGTGAATTGAATAAATAATTGATTAAATACATTCTGTCTTCTGTTCAGGCCTCTAGGAAGGTATAGCACCACATAAGTCTTAGGTGTGAAGCTTTACTAATTAGTAATCTGACATAAATTATAACTTATCTTTTGTCTTCTTTTCTTTTTGTCTTGGCATTTAGTACACAGACTCATAGAATACTTTCCATTTAGACCACTTCTTCATGGCTTAGAGCAAACAACCCTAATTAGAGCTAAGAGAGTAGATTTGAGGAGTTTTTTCTAGTTAAATTTTTGAGATATAATTCTATAACAGTTAATCATTAGATTTATCATAATTTTTCAAGGCAAAGAAAGTCTAAAGATGAGGCATAATGCATATATATATATATAATTATAGGCATACATTTCTAGTAAATATAAGTATACACATAAATAAATAAGAAGATTGTTTGACTTCTTATGCCCTTATACTGATATACTTTGAATTAGAATTATTATTGTAGATGTCATTTCACCTCAGTTGACTAATCTTCTTGCAGTCTGGTCCTATGTCTTTCTAAGTAGTATATATTTCCCCAGCTTCTAGCATGTTTGTTGATTTGAATATTGAATAGATTAAAAAGTATGCAAACATATACATATATTTATATATACTAACCTGTATATGCATGCAAAAGAATGCAATTTGAATGAAATATGATGTCCTTTTTTTAGAAGGCTCCCAGACAGCAAAACTCCAGAGATTACCCATATACTGTTTTTGAAAAGATCACTCCGTAGATGTGGCTAATGATGACCAAGATGGAGGAGTGTCATCAAATCATTCCCCTGTTGAAAAACCATCAGTGCCCCCCTATAGCTTCTAGTTAGAATATAAACTCCTTTGTTTGGCTTTTGTAGAATTTGGTTGACTCAATGGCTTTTGAATCTTCATTCATACTATTTACTTCTGTGCCATCTATCTTGTCCTGAGCATATACTTACGCAGTTTATGCCATGAGTGCACTTTGTACTTGTCACTGCCTCTTTAAAAGTTCACTTCCTTTAGGATCCAGTTCCATGAAGAAGGAATACTTCCTCCATGAGATATTCTTTGGTACCTCCACAATAAAAGTTCCTTTTCTCTCCTTAGATTTTCATAGATTTCTCCTTTATTCTTATTATATTCTATTTGTATAATATTCATCATTAATATGACATCTCATATATTAGACTATAAGCTCCTTGAAGGCAAGGATTGAAAAATTTCATCTTTTCCTCCTGATATGAAGCACCATTTTTGTACTTGGTGATTGTTTAATAAATGTTTGTTAAACATGCAATGCTAAATTATCAATATTATTACCTGATGGATATCATTGCCGCAAATTCTATGTATCAAACAGAAAGCCATATTCATTTCTGTACATATCTGTTAGAGATGACTAATATGATATTTTTCTAGCAGGTACAGGGACAAATCTATTAACATAGGGATAAGCAAGCTTATTGACTTCTATTTTAGGAAAAAAACACCAAAAAGTCTTTTCACTTCATGTTATAGAAGATATTCTACTATCATTTCCAATCACCAATCACTATGAGGAAAACTGTCTCCTTTATCTTAGCCCTTAATTGATCTTTTTTTTAGTAGCTTCATACATTTTTTAAAATCAATTTTTGTTGCTTTTTATGGTAGGATTGACTGGTCTGAACATTTCCCCCTTTAAAAATCATTCCCTAAGTCAATTTCATGAGCGTGCTGCTTTTTGTCTGCAGCAAAATGCTGCATTGTGGTGGTTCTACGAATTTATAGTAAATATTATTCATCATCATGCATAAGTTTGAGGCTTTGCAGTTTCTTTTTAAACTTGACTGTGAAGTAATATTTTAGCAGTGGATGTCATGTGTTTCTGCCCATGGAAATATATTTTCATTATTGTGAATACATATTTTAAAAAAGTCATTAAAATTGGAGTTCTTAAAGGGCACTTATGCTAAAATTCTTGAATCTAAATTTGTATTAAAAGTTCAGAAGAGGAAAAGGTATTGATATGCATCTGTGCTTATCCAATGTTTTGGTGAATACATACTTTTGTGAGTGGTTCAGTCATTTAGCGTTATTGTCGTTTCTTATTTCTGCTCTTTCTCTCAAGTCCAGTAACACAAAAGGTTGCTTTTCTCCATCACGAGCTTGGGTGCTCACAGCAAGGGCTCAATGACAGACCATTCTCAGCTGCTCCTAGTCCCCCATAATTAGCCCTCTCTGGCTGCTACCTCTTGTGGCTTTGCCTGTGAGAGACATTTGACACAGCAGACATCAGAGGGATTTTTCAGGAGGCTCTCGTGGCGTCCGAATGGCTCTTAATTAACCACTTAGGTATCCTCCTTCACTCTCCTGCTTGGCACTTTCCAAATGGTAGGGGTTGCTCTGTGGAACTAAACACCGGGGAAGCATGCTATCAAAAGATCTTGTAAATGAAGGCTTGTGTAAATTATTTTTAATGATTCCCTCCTGGCACATCATTATGTGTGTAGTTACACACAGGCACTTCAGAGATGGCTCATCTTCCGTAAGGTCAGCTGCAGGACCACCATAACTAGCTGCAGTCAGTAAATGGCTTATTAATTAGCGCAGTGATTTTACATTGCTAAGAGCTCTGATGTATGGAGTTGGAATTGTAATTGTGTAGAATCGAAATAATAAGCCATCTCAGGGCTCCTTATGCAAATTGCCATATTATAAAATCATTACCTATCTAAACACTGAGTTTTAATAAGAATTACAATGATGAATTTTATGATAATTGACACTCAAATTTTAATCTCTTGGATTTTTATCATTTTGGTGGTTAAAGTGGGTTTCTAATTAAATGTTGCTTAAAATGCAAAGGATTGTTTAACAATTCTATTCAGTTCTTCTAGTTCAAATCAGGTTATTCTCTTTGGTCATAGAAAATAGGCCTTCTTGGTAATAGGTATGTGACATTATGTATCACTTGTAAAGTAAGATGTTTAATCATCTCTTTTTTTACAAGGTTGATTTTGATGACAATATATTGTCAACTGTGAGATAGTGCATAGGATATGTCATTGGGTCTGGCTCCCATGATACAGATTCAAAGTAAAGAAGGGAAAATCGAGGGCAAAAATTGCATGCATGTGAGAACTTATCAATTTTTTTGTTTAGAATTACTAATACATATAAAATTATCTTATGCCTCATCAATTATCACCTATAGAATATCATATAAAACTTTAGAGTATTTGAAATTCTCAAATATCTAATTATGGATATCTAACCATGTTTGCAAATGCTCATCATTATGTATCTGTTCCAAATGCAAGCTCTGACAAAAAAGCAAGATTAGTTTTGTTCTTTTACATGACTGCAAATAAACAACTTGCTAACGAATACCATCCACTGTATAGCTTATCAAACTGAAATGCATACAAACTCCTAGCATTCTTGCTACTATGAAAATTGTTATAAGTGGGAAAGATCTCATTAAAGACTAATAGGGTTTATTTAACAACAACAACAAAAGAAGTGTTTTCTATTGTTTATAAGTTTGAACTCACTTCACTGAACATAGGAAATGAAGTTAGATGGACTAACAGTAGATGAAACTAAATGGACATGTAATCAAAGATAGACCATGAAACTTAAATAGGAAATTGAAGTTTTTGTGGGATTTTTTTTTTGTTGTTGTTATATTCCTACAGTTGGATTTTGATCATTTCATAAAAATTTATAGTTTAAGTAAAAACATTTAATCTTCAATTTATTATATTTAAACTGGAGAGGAATGATACTTTAAAGAACTATTCCTGAGAACTGAAAAAATCCCTCAAAGATCTCTAAGCAGAGTTGGGAAGTAGAACTATAGAATCTGATTACATACAAGAATTAGGTATTCTATCAGGAGTGTTTTATTCTCATTGCTTTCATTTTTAGAAGAGGAAACTGATGTAAAGAGCAGGTAAATGACTTGCTCAATGGCAAAGTACAGTATAAACTACAGTATAAAACTTAGGTGAAATTTGGCTTCATGAATCTTTTTTCTTACATTTCCTCTCTGTCTTTGTCCTTCTGCCATAGGTATCCATTACCCTGATGCTGTCCCATGGTTGCCTGGTATAATTCGTCCCAACATGCTGCAAATAGACAGTGAACTGGGACTAGAATTGAACTAGAAGAGGATATCAAGCTACCTTACCTTTGTGAAACTGAACAGTAATTATAATGACCTTAAGTTTCTCTCTGAAAAACAAACAAGTAAATATTTTAATGAAAGTATTTTTCTGGCAATGATGTATAGTAATGAGTCACAGAATAGGGCAAGATCCAAAAAATAAAGTTGAGAAGGCAAGAAAAAGTGCATACAGTGAGTATAAGCAGGTCTAGCACATTCTAAGTAAATATTTGCAATTGAAGAAATAGCACTGAAATTGTCAATGGAGATATATATAATCTGAGGTCACACAAACAAATCAAAAAGAATTTCTAAAGTATCTACTATATGCTAATCACAATGCTAAGCAGAGAGTCTACAAAGATAGTCAAAACAAAGCAGTTTGTGTTCTCTAAGAGCTTATATTGGAAAAGGGGACACAATGTGCAAATAAGTTTGTAAAAAATATGTATAGGATAAATTGGTGATAATCCTAGAGGAAAAGATACTAGTACTTTTAAGGATGATTAGAATAGGCATTTTGTAGAAAGTGTAGCTAGAACCTAAAGAAGCCAGATTTCTAAGAACAAAAGATGGAAAGTTGAAAATAGGAATGAAAGTGTTTTTTTTTTTAATTAATAGAACAGGGTACTGGAAATAGGGTACAGTGGGAGGGATGAGTGGAGCAAGAGAGGATTTCTGGAGGAATAAAACTCAAGTTAATAGGGATGGAGTAACAAGAAATTATGCCAATGACAGTGGTATTTCTACTAGCAAGCCTGTGACTTTGAATCATAGTGATTTCAAGCAGAAAAAGAATTGATTTTCTTGCCCTGCTGAATAATTAACCTATCTTCACCTCAGTCTATCTTTGTGGTACCGAAGATTAAGATAAAACCTCAGGACCCAGGCTCAAGGTCCTATACTTATCGAGACCAGAACACTAGTTTCTGTGTTCTCTGTAGCTATGAAGTACTAGGGGCTAAAGTGTAGAGTTTTCTATCCCTCTGACTAAGTCACAAAAGTCCAGCCCAAGCCTTGTCTCAGTAATAATAGAGTGTTCTGGCATTAGCTTTTGGGAGCTTCCTATGGCAGACATAGGAGTGAGAAAATGAGGGAATTCAAGATCATATTGGAGATTTTCATAGTTTGGGAAAAGACTGATGAATCTTGTTACAGAATCACAGAATGTTAGAGCTGGTAAAATACTTAAAGGTCATCTGGCTCAACCCTAGCAGTTTTCAGGTAAGGACTTTGAAGGTTAAAGATGCCCTATATGGCCTTCATTTTTTAGATTATAAAACTAAGGTAAAAGGAGATGAAATAGATTAAGTAACATAGAAGGAATAGAAATGATATTTGAAGTCAAATTCATTCCTTCCTCTAGACCAGAAATTCTTAATCTGAGTTCTATGAATTTACTTTTTCAATAGTTTGATTTCAATATAATTGGATGCAATTCTGGGGCTAGAGTCAAGATGGCGGAGCTGACACACATTTCTTTCTGACCATCTCCTACAACCCTCAGACCAATTAGCAAATCCAGCCTCTGAATTAGCTCTGGACCAGCAGAACCCACAAATATTGAATATGCAACAAATTATCAGCAGAAGATAATTTCAAGGTTCACCTAAAATGGTCTGTTTCAATTGGAAACAGGAGGGAGGCAGCCAAGCACAAGCAACTGAGCACAAACGCCAATGCAGATAGTGCAAAGTCTTGGGATGGTGCAGACTCTTCAGGGTGGTGCAGACTCCACATGATGGAGAATCTACAAGGAGGAATCTAAAGGAATCTACAGCAGTGTTGGCCACTCTGCCTTGGTTGCAACCCAGTAGATCAGCAAAGAAGTTATAAAACATTCAACATAAACACAAAAGGTAGTGAACCCCCAAATGCCAGAATCTCATCAGACCTGGCCACATCCACCAAGCACTGGGAGTGAGTCAGCACTGAACCAGTGCAGGTGTGCTCACTTATACAGGAAGCTGCTGCTTGTAAAAGAAGCTTGAAAAACCTCCCCTATCCTAAAAACAGACCTAAACTTTTTTTTTTTTTTTTAATGAATAAAAAAGTAAAGAGAACTCTAACAATAGACAACTTTTGTGGTGAAAAAGAAGAACAGATATTAAACCCTGAGGAGATTAAAGACAGACTATCTCCAGATGAAGCCCCAAAAGGTAATATAAATTAGTCCCCATCACAAAAGGCTCTCCTAGAAGAAATTAAAAAGGATCTTAAATGAGATCTAGAAGAAAAATGGGGAAAAGAAATGAAAACTTTGTAAGGAGGTTTGAAAAAGGCATATAACTCATTAAAAGATAGATTTGATAAAATGGAAAAAGAAAACAACTCCCAGAAAAACAGAATTTGTGAAACAGAAAAAGAAAATTACTCCTTAAAAAACAGAATTTGTGAAATGGAAAAAAATTCCACAGAACAAAACAACTCATTTAAAAATTCACTTGGACAAATATAAAAAGAAGTAAAAAAGTAAATCAAGAAAATAATTCACTAAAATTCAGAACTGAATAAATGGAAATGAATGACTCAATGAGACAAGAATCAGTCAAGTAAAACAAAAAAAAATGAAAAAAAAGGGAAAAAAAGTAAAATACTCGAGGAGAGACAATCTAAGGATTATTGGACTCCCTGAAATCCACGATTGAAAAAAAAACGCCTAGATACTTATTTTTCGGGAAATCATCAAAGAGAACTTCCTGAATATCATAGAATCAGAAGGTAAAATGACCATTGAAATAATTCACCAAACTCCTACTGAAAGAGATTCGAAAATTAAATTGTGGCGAAATTTCAGAACTAACAGATCAAGGAAAAAATATTACAAGCAACCAGAAAGAAACAATTCAAATACCAAGGAGTCACAGTAAGAATTACTTAGGACCTAGCAGCTTCCACTTTAAAGGATTGAAGTGCCTGAACTCTGATATTCTGAAAGATGAAGGAACTTGGAATGCAGCCAAAAATAAAGGATCCCGCTAAACTGAGCATCTTCTTTCAGGGAAGAAGATGGACATTCAATGAAAGTAATGAATTCCATTTATTTTTGATGAAAATACCAGAGCTAAACAAAAAAATTGGCCTCCAAATATAGAGTTCAAGAAAAATATAAAAAGTTAAAAAGGGGAAAAAAAAACTTTTGAGAACTATTTCAATTATGGGTATAGATAGAGAATGGATGTATAATCCATAAAAAAGAAACTAGAGGTGGATAGGAGATTGTAACAGAAAAAAAAGGGGGAAAGGGGAGGTAAGACAAGAGAAATTACATCTCAGAAAGAGGCAAAGAAAACCTATTATAATGTAGGGAAAGAAGAAAGAATGATGAATATTGTGTGAATCTTACTCTTTTCAGATTTGGTTCAAAGAAAGAATATTAGATATATTTGGTTTCACTGAGAAACTTCTCTCACCTTATAGAAAAGTGGGAAGAGAAAGGGGAAAAGGGAAGGGATAGGCTAAATAGAAGAGAAAACAGAATTAGTAGGGGAAAGGTATAAGAGAGGGGGAGGGTCTCTAAAGAGATAGGACTGCTTGAGGCAAGTGGTGCTCATAAAGTAAAATACTGGGGAGGAGGGAAAGGGGAAAAGGAAAGAGAAAAGTATAATTTGGGGTTAACAAAATTGCAGGAAATATAGCATTAGTAGTTTTAACTGTAAATGTGAATGGGCTGAACTCTCTCATAGAATGTAAGTGGATAGCAGCCTGGAATAAAAGCCAGAATCCTACAATATGTTGTTTACAAGAAACATATTTAAATCAGAGTGATACATACAGAGTAAAGATAAAAGGCTGGAGCAGAATCTATTATGCTTCAGATGAAGTAAAAAAGGCAGAGATAACCATCCTGATCTCAGGTCAAGCAAAAGCAAAAATTGATCTAATTAATAGAGACAAAGAAAGGAAACTATATCATGCTAAATGGTACCACAGATAATGAACCTATATCAATATTAAATATATTTGCACCAAGTGATGTAGTATCTAAATTCCTAAAGGAGAAGTTAAGAGAGTTGCAAGAAGAAATAGACAGCAAAACTATAGTAGTGGGTGATCTCAATCTTGCTCTCTCAAAAGTAGATAAATCAAACCACAAAATAAATAAGAAAGAAGTTAAAGAGGTAAATAGAATGCTAGAAAAACTAGAGATGACAGACCTTTGGAGAAAATTGAATAGAGACAGAAAAGAGTACACTTTCTTCTTGGCAGTTCATGGAAGCTATACAAAAATTGATGATATATCAGGACATAAAACCCTCAAAATCAAATGTAAAAAGGAAGAAATAGTAAATCCATTTTTTTTTCAGATCACAGTGCAATAAAAATTACAGCCAATAAAAGGCCAGAGGAAAATAGACCAAAAAGTAAGTAGAAATTAAATAATCTCATCCTAAAGAATGAATGGCTGAAACAGCAAATCATAGATGCAATCAATAATTTCATCCAAGAGAATGACAATAGTGAGACAACATACTAAAATTTGTGGGATGAAGCCAAAGTGGTAATAAGGGGAAATTTTATATCTCTAGATGCTTATTTATATGAAACAGAGAAAGAAAAAATCAATAAATTGGGCTTGCAATTGAAAAAGCTAGAAAAAGAACAAATTAAAGCCCCCAATGAAATACCAAACTTGAAATTCTAAAAAATAAAAGGAGACATCAATAAAATTGAAACTAAAAAAAAAGTATTGAATTAATAAATAAAACTAAGAATTTGTTTTATTGAAAAAAACAAAATAGATAAACCTTTAGTTAATTTGATTAGAAAAAGGAAAGAGGAAAATCAAATTATTAGTCTCAAAAATGAAAAGGGAGAAATATCCACCAATGAAGAGGAAATTAGAGCAACTATTAGGAGTTACTTTGCCCAACTTTATGCCAATTAATTTGACAAACTAAGTGAAATGGAGGAATACCTACCAAAATATAGATTGCTCAGATTAACAGACGAGGAAATAAATTACTTAAATAGTCCCATTTTAGAAAAAGAAATAGAACAAGCTTTTAATCAACTCCCTAAGAAAAAAATCCCCAGGACCAGATGGATTTACATTTGAATTATACCAAACATTTAAAGAACAGTTAATTCCAATACTATATAAACTATTTGAAAAAATAGGCAATGAAGGACTCCTATCAAATTCCTTTTATAGCACAGACATGGTACTGATACCTAAACCAAGAAGGACAAAAACAGAAAAAGAAAAGTATAGACAAATTTCCCTAATGAATATTGATGCAAAAATCTTAAATAAAATAGTAGCAAAGAGACTACAGAAAATCATCGCCAGGATAACATACCACGATTAAGTAGGATATATACTAACTATTCAGGGCTGGTTCAATATTAGGAAAACTATTAGCATAATTGACTATATCAATAATCAAATTAACAAAAAATGTATGATTATCTCAATAGATACATAAAAAGCGTTTGATAAAATCCAACAACAATTCCTAACAAAAACATTAGAGAATATAGGAATAAATGGACTTTTTCTAAACAACAGCATCTATTTAAAACCATCAGCAAACATCATGTGTAGTGGTAATAAGCTGGAAACATTTCCAGTAAGATCAAGAATCAAACCAGGCTGCTCACTATCATCATTACTATTCAATATTGTATTAGAAATGTTAGCTTTGGCAATAAGAGAAGAAAAACAGATTAAAGGAATTAGAGCAGGTAATGAGGAAACCAAATTATCACTCTTTGCAGATGATATGATGGTATTCTTAGAGAACCCTAGAGAATCAACAAAAAGTATTAGAAGCAATCCACAACTTCAGCAAAGTTGTAGGATACAAAATAAATCCACATAAACCATCAGCATTCTTATATATCACTAACAAAATCCCACAGCAAGAGATACAAAGAGAAATTCCATTTAAAATAACTGTTAATAGTATAAAATATTTGGAAATTTACTTGCCAAGGGAAAGTCAGGAATTATATAAGCAAAATTACAAAACACTTTCCACACAAAAAAGTCAGATCTAAGCAATTGGAAAAAATATAAGGTGCTCTTGAATAGGTTGAGTGAATATAATAAAGATGACAATACTCCCTAAACTAATCTATTTATTTAATGCTATACTAATCAAACTCTCAAGAAACTATTTTACTGACCTAGAAAAAATAACAAGAAAATTCATCTGGAAGAACAAAAGGTCAAGAATTTCAAAGGAAATAATGAAGGAAAAAAAACAAATGAACGTGGCTTAGCTGTACCAGATCTAAAACTATATTATAAAGCGGTGGTCATCAAAACCATTTGGTACTAGCTAAGAAAGAGAGAAGTTGATCAGTGGAATAGGTTAGGTTCACAGAACAAAATAGTCAACGATTATAGCAATCTAGTATTTGACAAACTCAAAGCCCCCAGCTTTTGGGATAAGGATTTACTATGTGACAAAAACTGCTGAGAAAATTGGAAACTAGTATAGCAGAAAATAGACATAGACCTACAGCTAACACTGTATACCAAGACAAGATTGAAATGGATTCATAATCTAGGCATAAAGAATGATATTATAAACAAATTAGAAAAAGACATGATAGTTTACCTCTCATATTTGTGGAGGAGGAAGCAATTTGTGACCAAAGAAGAACTAGAAATTGCTATTGATCACAGATAATTTTGATTATATTAAGTTAAAAAGGTTTTGTACAAACAAAATTAATGCAGACAAGATTAGTAAGGAAGCAATAAACTGGGAAAACATTTTTACATCCAAAGGATCTGATAATGACCTCATTTCTAAACTATATAGAAAATTAACTCAAATTTATAATAGTTCAAGCCATTATCCAATTGATAAATGGTCAAAGGATACGAACACACAATTTTCAAATGAAGAAATTGAAACTATATGTAGTTACATGAAAAGGTGCTCCAAATCACTATTCATCTGAGAAATGCAAATTAAGACAACTCTGAGATACCACAACACACCTGTCAGATTAGCTAAGATGACAGGAAAAGATAATGACAAATGTTGGAGGGGATGTGGGAAAACTGGGACACTGATACATTGTTGGTGGAGCTATGAATGGATGCAACCATTCTGGAGAACATTTTGGAACTATGCTCAAAAAATTATCAAACTGTGCATACTCTTTGATACAGCAGTGTTTCTACTGGTATTATATCTCAAGGAGATCTTAAAGGAGGAAAAGGGACCTACATGTGCAAAAATGTTTTAGCAGCCCACTTTGTAGTGGCAAGATACTGGAAACTGGGTGGATGCCCATCAATTGAGTAATGGCTAAAAAAATTATGGTATATGAATGCTATGGAATACTATTGTACTGTAAGAAATGACCAACAGGATGATTTCAGAGAGGCTTGGTGAGACCTACAAGAAGTGAAGCTAAGTGAAATGGCCAAAACCAGGAGATCATCATGCATGGCAACAACAAGACCATATGAAAATCAATCCTGATGAACGTGATTGAGATGATTCAAAGCAATTCCACTTGTTCAGTAATGAAGAAAGCCATCTACATCCAGAGAGAGAACCATGGGAACATTCACACTCTCTATTGTTATTTGCTTGCATTTTTGTTTTCCTTCTTAGTTTTTCTTCCTTCTTGATCTGATTTTTCTTGTGCAGTAAGACAACTGTATAACTATGTATACATATACTGGATTTAATGTGTATTTCAACATATTTAACATGTATTGGACTATCTGCCAGCTAGGGAAGGGGGTGGGAACAAGGAGAGGAAAATTTGGAACAAAAGATTTTGCAAGGGTCAATGTTGAAAAAAATTACCCATATATATGTTTTTTTTAAATTTAAAGCTCTAATTGAAAATATAATTGGAGGCATTTTTATCATCACATATTTTTATTCTAAGCATTTAAAAACATTATTCTTTGGTGGTCTTGTAGGTTTTACTAGACTACTACACATGTTTTCCACATTAAAAAAAGATACTACTATGGACAAAACACTGACCTTGGGATCAGGAATATATGGTTCTTTCCTTTCTATCCCCTTTTCTCTACAGCATGCTATTTTCTAGTTTCAGTTAGCCTTAATCCCAATGTTTCCTCATTTCCAATATTGAATTTCCAAAGAGACTTTTAAGTCTATTTTTAGATGAGGAACAAATTGAAAAAAATAGTCATTAACAATTTGGATCTTTCATTTCTCTGGATATAAATATAAGCAAATACAAATATGTATACATTTGTATACATACACTCATGCATGCATGTATGTATATAATATATTTCCATATATTACAATATTATATACACATACACACACATACATACATTTATGGGGCAGGAGAAGGATGAATAGTCAGAAGGTACTTTGAGAGGTAGGAAAAATAGCTATACTTCTTTTGTACTACATCCCTTCTTTTTTTCTAGGATTCAGCATGAAATCATAGAATGTGAAACTTCATTTAATCTTCACTCTGGCACTGCCAGTGTAATATTCCCAGACATTCATTCTCTATAAGTTGACCTCAGATATAATTAGATTTATTTTGCTCATTATTCTTTGCATCTGCAGCTCTGCTTAGTCAGAAGTCCATAGGAACAATTTGCCTTTGGACACAATACCTCCTGCTTTCTCCCCCTCTGACATCCCAAGCTTTGGAGCTTCTTTTTGTGTGTTTTCTTGCCCCTCCAGATAGTAAGCAACTTGAGGGCAAGGCCTTTTTTTTTTTTTTTTCGCACGTGTGTGTGTGTGTGTGTGTGTGTGTGTGTGTGTGTGTGTGTGTTCCCAGGGCTTAGCTTAGGACTTGGCACGTAGTAGGTATGTAATTAATGCTTATTAAATAGAATAGATTTACCAATTCCTTATACACGTGGTTATAAATAGCTTTACGTAAAATATTCAATATGTGAGGGAGGAATGCTAGTATTAAAAATCCCTCTTTGATTTTTTAAATTAATAATACCTTACTTCTCCATTTTGGGATAGAAATCTAGCATGGAATACATGAAGATTAAGTGATTTGCCTGAGGTCACATGTTCATCCAACATGACTTCAATGTGATATTCTTTTATTAAATTCCTATTATGTGCAAAGCTCTGTGCCAAGTTCTAGGGATCTAAGGGCAAAATGAAACCTCTGTATTTGGCATCAAGGAGCTAACAGCATTCTACTGCTTCTCAATACTCTTTTATCAGGGACTTGACCTTGGTCTTTCTGATACCAAACTGAATGCTCTTTTCACTAAGTCAAGCTGAAGAGCACTCTGCTGCATAATAATAATAGCTGATATTTTTGTAAACCTTTAAAGGTTGCAAAGCACTATGCATACAATATTTCATTTGATCCAAATAATTATCTTATCAATTAGTTACTACAGGCATTATTGGACCCATTTTGAAGATAGGTAAACTAAGACTCCTCCCACATTTTGTCTGTTTATTTTTTTTTTCTCAGAAGACTTCCTATATTTACACATTCAATAAAGAAAAGCAGGGTTCAAACTCAGCATTTTCTAAGTCTAGTATCCCTTATAGTCTTCCATGCCAATTGCTGAGAAAAGGAAAACTAAATATTCATTACATCAGCAAAATATTTCCTTAATTTCTTCTAGGGCAACAGTGTACTATGTATATATTGGATTGTAAAGGAATCTCAGAGAAATATTATAACATTTTAAACAATTCTTTTCCCTTTCTTTATTCCCTTTTCTTTATTCTCTTATTCCTTGTACATGTTATTCCATTTCCTGATTCCATTCTTTCTCATAGGCTGTTCCCCATGCCTAGAAGACTTTATTCTTTTCAAATAATAGAATACAATCTTCTTAAAGGCAGAAACAATTTCATGTTTGTCTTTAAATCTCTAGAGAATAGCATAGTGCCTGGCATATTTATGGTACTTAATAAAGATTTGTTGAAATGTTGATTGAATCCTGATTCCAAACCAACTCTTGTTACAGAAAGGAAACCATTTATAGGTTCAACTAAGGACTCAACTGAGTTTTCATGTTGTTTTCCATTAAAAAAAAAAAAGATTCCAAGTTAGTAGAGATCAAATACTGATTACATATAGCTGTGTGTGAATATCTGTGTAAACAATTTGATATGCAAATAAGACAAACATATAATATACACTTCTATGATACAAATACATATAATATAAATGCCAAAAGTACATATAATTAAGAACATAAATTTACTTACTATCTAAATAATGACACTAAATGTGTCTAAATTTATTTTTAAATGCAACAGGAAAAATTATGTTTATAAAGCCTTGTGAGTTACTCATTGCCATCCAGCCACATTGTAAAAGATTTTTTACATTCAGAACTCTTCAATTTGCTAACTCAAGTGAGGAACATACCCTTTTATATTCTGTCCAAATCTCATGATTAAATAGTAAAATAACAAAAATGCATAGGGAATTTGCTACTCCTGAGAGCTGTTTTGGTAGATAAAGTGTTGGACTAAAATGCAGGGAGAGCTGTATTCAAAATCTAGTTGTATGACATTGTCAAAGCATTTAACCTCCAGAACCTTGATTTTTCATCTGCAAAAATGAAGGACTAGGACTCAAAAAGGATCTGTCCTTTTGTTTCTTTTTTTTTAATTAAATTAAATTTATTTAGTATTTTATTCCCCCCTAATTACATGTAAAAACAATTTTTAACATGCATTTTTAAAACTTTGAATTTCAAATTCTTTCCCCTACTCCCTTCCCTTTTTCCTCCAATCCCACAATAAGAAGGCAAGCAATTTGATAGTTTCTACATATATAGTCATGCAAAATATTTTCATAATAATCATGTTGTGAAGAAAAACATTGACAAAAAACCTTCAAGAAAAATTAAGAAAATAAAAAAAAAGTATTCTTCAATCTGCATTTAGACATTACCAGTTTTTTCTCTGACTATGGATAGAATCTTTCATCTGAAGTCCTTCAGAGTTGTCTTAGATCATTGTATTGCTGAGAATAACTAAATTATTCATAGTAGATCATCTTACAAAATTGCTGTTACATTGCATGCAATTATATTTCACTTTGCAAGAGATCATGGAAGTCTTTCCAGTTTTTTTTTTTTTTTCTGAGAGCATCCTGCTTACTATTTCCTACAGCATACAATCATATACCACAATTTGTTCAGACATTCCCCAGTTGATGGACAACCCCTCAATTTTCAATTCTTTGTCCCCTGCTATAAATATATTTATACAAATAGATGCTTTTCCTTAAAAAAAATCTTTTGGTATATGGATCTAGTAGTGAATATTGCTAAGTCAAAATGTATGCATGGTTTTATAGCCTTTTGCATATAGTTCCAATTTGCTCTACAAAATGGTTGAATCAGTTCATAACTCTACCACAGAGCAATAATGTAATTTCCCCCATATGCCCTCCAACATTTGTCATTTTCATTTTATGTTCTATTAGCCAATCTAATGCATATAAGGTTATATCTCAGAAATATTTTGATTTGGATTCCTCCAATCAAAAAAAAAAGTTAAAGCTTTTTATGATATGGCTATAGCCAGCTTCAATTACTTCAGAAAACTGTTCATATTTTAAAAATAATTTATCAACTAAGGAATGACTTTTATTTTTATAAATTTGACTCATTCTCTATGTGTTTAATAAAGGAAGCCTTTTTCAGAAAAAGTTGCTTCAAAATGTTTTAGTTACTCTGGCTAACTGTATTTCCCTTCATACATTTATCCTCTTTTCTCTCTCCATCACCCTGTCCATCCTTAAAAAATATTTTGCTTCTGATTACTCCTTCCTTCAATTTTCCCTCTCTTCTTTCAATACCACCACAATGACTACCCACCCTCCTTCTTTTATCGCCTTCCCCTCTTAATTTTTGGGAGGATAAGATGTATTTCTATACCAAATTGAATGTGCATGTTATTCTCTCTTCAAGCTAGTTCTAATGAGAGTAAGGTTCACTTACTCCTTCTTACCTCCCTCCTCTTCCCCTTCACAGTAAAACCTTTTTCTTTTCTCTTTTATGTGAGATATTTTCTCATTCTACCTCTCCTTTTCTCTTTCTCCTGGTACTTTCTTCCTCTCTCATCCTTTAATTTCATTATTTTAGATATCTCTGGAACAGCCAACCAGGACTGTGACCTGTATTTGAGTATGGGCAAAGTAACAGAATATTACTTCAGTGCTGGCAAAGAGACCCCTATAATCTTCTTCTGACCAGTTGTTCAACCTCCTTATCATCTATGGGCTGAGGGCTCTGTTGGTGATTCAGTGGCTTGCAAGGCCAGTTCCTGTTTTGGTGGGGCCATGGTCTACTATGGCACATTCTACTCTGAACTACCCCACTTCTCACCTTATGGAACAGGTCTTTCCAGCTGACCTTCAATTGTCTTGCAAATTGTTTTACTCCATCTTTTTGAAGGTTTTGCTGATCAAGAATTTATGTAGAGGAGTTTTTAAAAGGTATTCTAATGGGGAGAGCTCAAGTGAGTTCCTGCCTTTACACTACCATCTTGGCAACATCCTCCCCTCATCCCTCCCTTACCTTTCTCTAGCCATTATCCTGTGATATCTGCATTTCTCTTATGCCTATTGGAAAAGTAGATTGGCTGCTTTGAACTTTCCCTAATTTGTTAACCCAAACAGAAATTGTTCTGAAGGGGAGCATCATAGATGGCCTTCTTATGAGATACTTTATTCCAGGTACTTAATATAGATGCTTTGGCCTCTTGATGGTATCAAAGCATAGTTTTTCCAAATGTCAAATGAAAAAATGGAAGGCAGAAGAATGTGAATACAATACAAATAGAAAAAGTAAGTGCCAATATTGTAGAGGCCTGCAGATGGGGGGAAACTCTGGGTAAGGTATAAGACCCGTCAGCCCAGAAGGAACCTGAGGACAATGTCTGATTTGACTCCCCATGTCCCTAAGGGCCCTCACCTTTCCTGAGAAGTCAAGGAGAGCATAACCACCTGTATTCTACTTGAAGCAAGGGGTATTTACAGTAAAAAAAAAAGCATTTACATATAAATAGCAGGATGCTTATAGTTAGCACTTGCTCAGTGTGATGTGGTGGTTTAATCGTTCTCTAGTTGGCACATGCTCAGTGTGATGTAGTGTTGTAATCATACTAAGGTATTTAGCAGCTGAAAGGACTAGAAATAAATGGACTCCATCTTTGACCAGCCACTTGGGTTTCCTGGCTTCATTACTCTTCCACTAAGACCAAGGATTCGGGCTGGTCCCAAAATCCTCCCCAAAAAGCTAGTCTGAACAGTATACTTTGGCATCCCAGCATGGGGGCTCTACAAAGCATAGTCCATTTTGACATCCCAACTTGGGGACTCTAGAAAGCACCCTACACAATATGATTATATGTGAGACTTGTTTATCCTTAAAAAGATGTCTGTTATAGAGGCAGCGTGCTAGCTACATCTACTTCTTACTCTAGTATGTTGGAATTGTTCTGAGATTGAACTATACGTCATTGAGAAATTTGCTTCTGCTTGGGAAAAATTAAGTTAATTATGTAATTTAATTCTCTCTCATAAAATAGACTTTCTAAAAGGAGATATCTTGAACTCTATTTGAAAAATGGGCTGAAGACTGACTAGATAAATTCTGTATCCATAACAAGTTTCCTAAATGTCCTTCACTACTAGTAATTTCAAAAAGTACTTCATAAAAACTGTTTTTGAAAGTGCCAATTAAGCATGACTTTCTGTATCTGTTTCCTATCGCCATGTGTTTTCTATTAATAAAATTCAGAATGACGTCTAGCCTCTATGTTTCATTGATGCATTTCCCTACCTTAGTATGTATGTTATTTTTTTTTTTATTTTAGAAGAGACTGCTTATGTTTTGACAACTATGAAATATTACTTCGGAAAAGGAAAGAAAAAGCATTTCTATTCATTTTAAACTAAAAGAACCATACTTTTTGGTCCTTTCCTGAAACTTCATTTGGCAAAGCAGGGCTTTTATCCTGTGTCCAGACAATAACAAAATTGTCTTTTCAGTGTTTTTGCTATTTGTGGTTCATTATGCCTATATATAGAGACAATTCCTTTTATATTCCACTGTATTTTTTGGTATGCCCTGAACACTAGAATGCAATCAACCATCTGCTAATTTCTGTCCATTCAACAGATTTTCATAACACACAAGCGTGATGTTTTATTTGTATGGCAGAAATGAGACTTATGACCTATAATCCATCATCTCCTGTCATATTTTTATATGTTGTCTATTCGATCCCCAGGATAATTGAAAAAGCGTAAAACAAGACGCTGTTTAAGTTATTGACCAGCTGCTGATGTGTCCAGCTGAAGAGGTCATTTTGCTTTTCTTGGAGATGTTGAAGGGAATAGGTTTTGCTTTCTCTAAGCCAAACATAATACAAATGGGATGTCCCCTAAAGCTTTCACTTGAATTACCATGTCTAAACTTTCTAGCAGGCTTGTGTCTGAGAATATCACATTGCAAGGAACTGAGAGTGAGGAATGAATAGGGAGTTAAAGGTTTGTAAAAAAAGAAATATGTACAGAAGCTTGATAAGTATTCTCTAAAGAAAATCACCAAATTGTATGTTATAAAGAGGAAAGCAGATCATAATATTTTATGTCTTAAAATGAGATCAATCTGTTTTGAAGAAGTATGTATAGTGGATAGAGAAATGGTCTTCAAGCTAGGAAGTCCTAGATTCAAGTACAATTATACCTTCTACATTGTGATTTTCCCCATTGCAGTTTTGATATATCATGAGTTAGCATAAGAAATTAAATGGGAATTTGGGAGAGTTTTGTGGAAGTTGCAGATGACTCATAGAGACTAGCAGACAACACAGAAAAAGTTTAGAAACTCACAAATATGTAAAATGTATGTATAGTATACAATAGCAATTCAAATTTTAAAAGAAGGTATTGTAAACAGCACATGAAAGAAAAGGCTTTTTTTTTTTCTGATATGAAGAGAAGGCCAAGCATTTTTATGTGAATTTTTCCAAATTGTGGGGGTGCCACACCCCTAATCCCTGCAATGTGGAAGGGATCTGATGCAATATTGACTAGTGGCCTAAGCAAGTCACTGATCCTGTTTAGAGAATTCTTTAAGACTCATTTTCAGAAGAAGTGCATTAACAGAAGGAGTACCTTTTCCTGAGAGTTAGCATTCTGGTCTTACCTTCTAAATTTTTCTTCTAAGGGTTTCCTTCTATTATAAACTTTTGTCTTTTCGGGGATCTGAAAGAAAACTGTTATTTGCAGTTATTCAATATGCCCGTTATGCATTCAATCAGTATTTGAAAGGAAAAAAATATTCTATAGCTTTTAGTCAAGGAAAGATGATTTTACACTGTGACACCAAATTGAGAAAGTGTAGGGAGCTTCAGGCATCATTCACTAAACAAGTCCCCAATTATCTTGTTTTCAAAACTCTTGAAAGGCAAATCCCACTGACTTAGTGCCTGGAATACAATGTCCACCTGGCATGCTACGTACCACCATCTGTATGCCATGCTATTGAAATGAATTTGTCTATTGGGCCCAGAACTAGTCAGCAACTAACAACAGCTGAAATATAATTAGAATTTTACTTTTGCAAATGGTAGATTCCCTTGTTTCCCAATTTTTAGATTCTAGAGATTAAGTGAAGAGAGAAGTTGTGGGTCTTATCTAAGGCTAATATAACTTTAGGCTGTAGAAACCAGTCACTTTTAAGTTGACTAAGTAATGATTGTTCAATTCCAAGAGCCAGGTGCTTTTTCTCTCTTGCCCACATATATGTTTAATCCATCTAAAAGACTTTCTAAATGTAGAGAGCATTCAGGACCTTGGCCTATTGCATTGAAGTACCAGAACTCTTTCTCTTGTAGGTGTCACACTATTTTCTTGCTTAAAGGAATATTCTTATTATTTATGAGGGAAAAGGTCACTAGATCATAGCATCAAAGTATTGGAGGTAATAGAAAACAGAAAAAAAAATGTTGGAGTTGTAGTCTGAGATTCAAGTTTACATTCTGGCTCTGCTCATTTACCTATGTATGAGCAAGATGTAGCCTAAATGACCCTTAATATTTTCATTTATACTTTACATTTTGTTTTGTTACTTCTTGATCTTTTACAGTTTTACTGGCTTTTTCTTGTCTAATTCTAATTTTAAGGAATTATTTTCTGTTTTAAGACTTTATATTTTCCTTTTCTACTTAGTTAAGTTTTCCCTCCAATAATCTCATTTTTTTTCTTGGAAGTTTTTAAATTTTTAAAATCTTTTAATTTTTCCTCAAATTTTCTCATTTCATTTTGAATTCTTTTTTGAGTTCTACAAATTTTCTCTGGGTAGGGAGCCATTTAATGTTATTCCTTGGGGGTAGAGAAAGCACTTTTTTTTTTTTTAATTTCAGTGTCCTCCCCTGAAGATGAACCCTGGTCTTCCCTATTCCTGTAGTAAGTTTTTATGGTTGTGTTCTTTCTTCTTTGCTGTTTTTTTCTTGTGTTTTAATTAATTAATTTGTTTATTCATTCATTCACTTATTTATTTATTCATTCATTTAGTTTTTCTGAGGCAATTGGGGTTAACTGACTTGCCCAGAGTCACACAGCTAGGAAATGTTAAGTGTCTGAGATTAGATTTGAATTCAGGTCCTCCTGATTTCAAGGCTGGTACTCTATCCACTGCACCACCTAGCTGCCCCTTTGTTTTTGTTTTTAAGGAGATCTAGTAGTGTAAGCACCTCTAACAGGGATAATGAATAGGTGTCTTTAGCTTCACTTCAGCTCTCCTCTTTGACCTGGGACCCCAAACTCTACTCTCTTGCAAGTGCCCACATATAATAATATCCTTGCCTTACTGCTACTATAGCAGGTGTCCTTCTCCCTCAGGCCTATTCTAAAGGCTGGGTCTGACATCCCTATTCATCTCAAGTTCCCTCAGTCAGACTCCCATCCATTCCTATCCCCACTCTCCTAGAAATAAAAATTCCTGTGGTTTGAACTGAGAGTCTAGGTAAACCCAGCTATTCTCAGGGTTTTCCACTTGTTATTTCTATGGAGTTAGCCAGGAAGTACTTGCACTTCACAAAGACTAATCCCCATCCTGTGGGTTTTCTTCAGGTCTTCTTGGCTTGTCCCAGGAGGACCCTTGTTCTCTGTCAAATCATCTCTGTGTTTTACCAGTTTGTGTTCACTCTGAGATAGAAAATTTGTGAAGTTTGTGGGGGAAATCTGGAGAGCTTGAAGTTTACTGACCTACTCTTTTATCTTCCCAGAATCTTCCCCAGCATTTTCCATTTATAAAAAGAGGGGATTCTACTAGATCATCTTCTAGTTCTAAAACTTATAGCTTATAGTTGAAAGGGATTAACCTTAGAGAGCATTTTGTCTAGAGAGTTCTTAACCTTCTTTGTGTCATGGACTCTTTTGGAAGTCCAAGGAAGCATATGGACCCCTTCTCAGAATCATGATTTTGTAGGTGTGAAATTAAAAGCATGTCAATCATATTTAAATAATTATCAGACTATTAAACAACATCAACAACTTCATAGATTCTTCTTTAGGTAACACTGATATAGTACAGTCTCCTTTTTTATAGATGGGAAAGGTGAGACCAAGAAAGATGAAAAAGTATATTTAGGGAATTTGTATAAATTCTTGGTGAACTGAATGTTGCTCTTTATGTTATTGGCACTCAATAAATGTTTATTGAATTGTAGTATCAGAAGGACACTTAAAAGACATAACAGGCAGATAAGAATATTCTATATAAACAGAGAGATTTTTCTTGAATAGAATAAATAGCATAATTACCAAAAGTCAGTTATTAGGCAAATGGTCATTTCTTCAAGTTCTTGGAAAACAGCACCATTTAACAGAATACAAATGGAGGTGTTAGGAATTAGATTCAGATAATTTTGCTTTGTGATTTTGAAATATATTACTTATTTTTAATGCATCTGAGTCTCCTCCTCTATCAATTAGGTCAGAGCAGACTGTGACCTATTTTAAACATGTATCATTAAAAAACATTTTGTATCAGAAGTGGTTTGTTCTATGTATATTCTATTTGTATAATATATGACATCTAATTAGCACAGATATTGATATTTGCTATTCCTTAAATATTCTAGCAATTAGTTACCCTCTATAAAAGAAAACCAGTGAGATAGAAAAGAAGAATGACAAGGAGAAAGAAGTAGAAGAAAGAAAAAAAGAAATGAAACGAGATTTACTGTTATTTTATGTATTTATTCTTAAAATTTTGCTGATTCTAATTAGTTGTATCTTTTTAAAAAATTACATATCCGTTTCCCAGTAACATCATTTATTAGGAGATCCTTCATTGCAGATGAGACACACAGTTATATAAAAATGACTAACAAAACACTATACCTAATATTGAAGGCAACAGTATGCTTCTTACTCTCATCATCTCTCTTCCATGGCAAATATCTGTCAATATAGTTAATTAAAATTAATTTGATGTTCAATATTATCTTCATTTGTATCAATTTAGTCATTCTGTAGATTGTTCTACAGGTTCTTCTTGCTTCACTTTGCATTAGTTCATAAAAAGTCACTTATATTATTCAATGCTTCATTTGTTATTTTGTTGACAACTTATTATATTTTTGGTGGTTTTATACCTGCAGCTTGGTGGTACAGCTGATAGAATGCTGGGCCTGGAGTCAGGAAGAATCAGGAGTTCAAATCTGGCCTCAAAGACTTTGTAGTTATGTAATCCTGGCCAAGTCATCAAACCCTGCTTACCTCAATTTATTCATCTATAAAATGAGTTGGAGGAGGAAATGACAATAACAAAAAACATGAAAATACTATGTTGTGATCCACACTCTTCCCACAGTCCTCTCTCTGGGATTAGATGTCTCTCTTCATCACAAGATAATTGGAACTGGCCTGAATCATCTCATTGTTGAAGAGAGCCACATCCACCAGAATTATTATGTAATCTTGCTGTTGCTGTGTATAATGATGTCCGGGTTCTGCTTATTAACTTAACATCATTTCATGGAAGTATCTCCAGGTCTCTGAAATTGTCCTGCTGATTGTTTCTCATAGACAATAATATTCTATAACATTCATATACCATAATTTAATCAGCCATTCTCCAACAGATGAGCATCCAATCAGTTTCCAGTTTCTTGTCACTACAAAAAAGGGCTACCACAAACATTTTTGCACATGTGAGTCCTTTTCCCTCCTTTATGATGTCTTTAGGATACAAGCTCAGTACAAACACTACTGGATCAAAAGGTATGTTCAGTTTGATAGCCCTTTGGGCACACTTCCAAATTGCTCTCCAGAATGATTGAATCAATTTACAACTCCACCAACAATGTATTAGTGTCCCAGTTTTCTCACATCCCCTCCAACATTCATCATTATCTCTTCCAGTCATTTTAGCCAATCTGAGAGGTGTGTAGTGTTACCTCAAAGTTGTCTTAATTTGCATTCTCTGATCAATAGTGATTTAGAGCACCTTTTCATATGATTAGAAATGATTTCAATTTTTTAAACTGAAAATTATCTATTCATATCAATTGAAAAATGACTTGAATTCTTATAAATTTGAGTCAATTCTCTACATATTTTACTCTCTTTCCTTCTTTTAAAATCAGATTTAATAAGGGTTTGTCTATTTTGTTGGTTTTTTCATAGAACCAACTCTTAGCTTTATTAATTAATTCAATAGTTTTTTTACTTTCAATTTTATTGATCTCTTCTTTTATTTTTAGAATTTCAAGTTAAGTGTGACTAGGGGGTTTTAATTTGTTCCTTTTCTAGCATTTTTAGTTGCAAGCCCAATTCATTGACCTTCTCTTTCTCTATTTTATGCAAGTAGGCCTCTAGAGATATGAAATTTTCCCTTATTACCACTTTGGCTGCATCCTATACATTTTGGTATGATGTCTCATTATTGTCATTTTTTTGGGCGAAGTTATTAATTATGTCTATGATTTGCTGTTTCATCCAATCATTCTTTAGTATGAGATTATTTAGTTTCCAATTATTTTTTGGTCTACTTTCCCCTGGCTTTTTGTTGAATGTAATTTTCATTGCATCATGATCTGAAAAGGATGCATTTACTATTTCTGCCTTACTGCATTTGAGTTTGAGGTTTTTATGTCCTAACATATGGTCAATTTTTGTACAGGTTCCATGAACTGCTGAGAAGAAAGTGTACTTCTTTCTGTCTCCATTTAGTTTTCTCCAGAGATCAATCATATCTAACTTTTCTAGTATTCTATTTACCTCTTTGACTTCTTTCTTATTTATTTTGTGATTTGATTTATCTAATTCTGAGAGTGCAAGATTGAGGTCTCCCATTATTATAGTTTTGCTGTCTATTTCTTCTTGCAACTCTCTTAACTTCTCCTTTAGGAAGTTAGATGCTATACCACTTGGTACATATATGTTTAGTATTGATATTGTTTCATTGTCTATGCTATCCTTTAGCAAGATATAGTGCCCTTCCTTATCTCTTTTAATTAGATAAATTTTTGCTTTTGCTTGATCTGAGATCAGGATAGCTACCCCTGCTTTTTTGACTTCACCTGAAGCATAGTAGATTCTGCTCCAACCTTTTACCTTTACTCTGTATGTATCTCCCTGCTTCAAGTGTGTTTCCTGTAAACAACATATTGTAGGATTCTGGCTTTTGATTCAGTCTGCAAACCACTTTCTCTTTATAGGGGAGTTTACCCTGTTCACATGTATGGTTAAAATGACCAGTTCTGTATTACTTGCCATCTTGTTAACCCCTGTTTATGCGTTTCTCCCTTCTTTCCCCCTTACTCCCCTCCTCAGTATTAAACTTGTGAGCACCATTTGCTTTTCACAGTCTTCCCTTTTTAGTGTCCCTCCCCCCTCTTAGAGTTCCTCCACTATCTTACTCCTTTTCCTCACAATTTCTGTATTCCCTTCTGCTTAGTTTATTCCTTCCCTTTTCACCTTTCCCTTCCTACTTTTCAATGAAGTGGGAGAAGTTTCACTATAAATTGAATATGTCTAAAATTTTTCTCTTTAAGCCAATTCTTATGGCAGTAAGATACCCACTATATTCATCCCTCTCCATTCTTTCTCTCAGATATAATAGGTTTCCTTTGCCTCTTCGTGAAATGTAGTACTTCCACTTTACCCTTTTTCTGGTACAATGTCCTTTCCACCTCTAGTTTCTAGAACAAGGTATACATGTATTTTTTATACATCTTTCTAGCAGAAATATAGTTCCCAAGATTTCTTTTTACCTTTTTAGGGTTCTCTTGAGTTCTATATTTGTAGATCAAACTTTTTGTTAAGTTCTGTTTTTTTTCATCAAAAGTAGGTGAAATTCGCTTATTTCATTGAATCTTCTTCCTTGGAAAAAGATGCTCATTCTGGCTGGGTAGGTTATTTTTGGTTGCATACTGAGTTCCTTAGCCTTTTGGAATATCATATTCTAGGCCCTTTGATCTTTTAATGTGGATGCTGCTAGATCCTGGGTAATCCTTATTGTGGCTCCTCTATATTTGAATTGGGTTTTTCTAGCCGCTTGCAGTATTTTTTCCTTTGTCTGAGGGTTCTGGCATTTGGCCACTATATTTCTTGGTGTTTTGATTTTAGTATCCCTTTCAGTAGGTGATCAATGAATTCTTTCAATGTCTATTTTACTCTCTATTTCTATGACTTCTGGGCAGTTCTCTTTGATAATTTCCTGGAAAATAGTGTCCAGACTCTTTTTTTCATCATATTTTTCTGGGAGTCCAATAATTCTCAGATTGTCTCTCCTAGATCTATTTTCCAGGTCTGTTGTTTTCCCAAGAAGGTATTTCACATTCTTTTCCATTGTTTGATTTTTTTTTTTTTTTTTTGGTTTTGCTTGACTGATTCTTGTTGTCTCCTCGAGTCAATTCCATTTGTTCAATTCTGATTCTCAATGAAACATTTTCTTCACTCACTTTTTAAATATCTTTTTCTAATTGTCCAATTGAGTTTTTAAGTGAGTTGTTTTGGTCTATGGAATTTTCTTCCATTTCTCCAATTTCATTTTTTTAGAGAGCTATTTTCTGTTTCCAGTTCACTAATCCTATTTTTCAAGGATTTGATTTCTTTATCCACTCTGTCTTTAAATGAGTGGAATGACTTCTCCAGACTCTCTTACCAAGCCTCCCTCTCCTTTTCCCATTTTTCTTCCAGCTCTCTTGTGAGAGCCTTTTAAATTTCTTCTATGAGATTCATCTCTGCTGAGGAATAGATGATCTTGTCCTTTGGGGATTCACCTAGAGAAAGTCTGTTTTTAGTCTCCTTGGGGTTTAGAGTCTGTTCTCTATCTGTATAGAAGCTGTCAAGGGTTAAGGTCCGCTTAAATTTTTTGCTCATTTTGTCAGAGAAGAATCAAAGACAAATTAGCAAAGAAAAAAGAAAAAAAAAACTCCAAAGGAATCCACTTTCTTTTTTGGGCTGTATGGTGTTACCGAGCTTCCTCTACAGACTGCGGGGCAGTAGCGAGGAACTAACAGGACAGCGATGGCTGTGCTGCACCTGCGCTCTGAGACTCCTAGAGCGTGCTGAGATACTGTAGGGGAGGGATGGTCAGGTCCCAGGAGACTACAGCTGTTTGGGGTTGTATTCTTCACCCCCAGGTGTTTTTAGCTTCTCTGCTGGGCTACTGACTTGCTGCTGAGTATCCAATCCTGTAGCAAAGCTCTCTCTGTAGAGATGGCTGAGATCACACCCCAGCTCCTTAGGTCTGCTCGGCTGTGAGCTGCCTGCCATGCTCTTGCTGCTGCCTCCTGCCCTCAGTCTGCACCCCATCTAAAACCGTCCCCTCCCTTGAGCAAAAACAGACCTTTCTTGGTGAATTTCAAGGATGTCTTCTCTTGGTAACTATTTGTGGGTTTTTTTTTTTTCAGTCAAGCATTAATTCAGAGGCTTGTAATGAAATGGATTCTGAGAGAAAATGCGAAGCTTACTTAGCTGTGTGCCTCCTCTCCGCCATCTTGGCTGGAAGTTGGATTCTCAATTCTCTATATATTTTAGAAATTAGGCCTTCATCAAAACACTTAGATGTAAAATGTTTTCCCAGTTTTCTGTTTCCCTTCTAATCTTGTCTGCATTAGTTTTGTTTGTACAGATTTTTTAAAAACTTAATATAATCTAAATTATCCATTTGTATTTAATAATGTATTCTAGTTCTTCTTTGGCCACAAATTCCTTCATTCTCCACAGATCTGAGAAGTAAACTATTATTTGTTCTTCTAGATTTGCTTACAATATCATTCTTTATATCTAAATAATGAACCCCATTATCTTGGCATAGGATATTATATATGGGTCAATGCCTAATTTCTGCCATACTAATTTCCAATTTTCCCTGCAGTTTTTGTCAAATAGTGAGTTCCTGCATAGGATTCTTTTCAAGATTTTATCATCTCTTATTGCAATAACTTTGTAATTCATTGGCATCTCTTAAATCTATTTCTTTGCTAATCTACCATTCAGACAGACACTCTTGAATTGAATATCTGATCATCCCATTCTTTACTCAAACTCCAATGGCTTTCTATAATATCATGAATCAACTTCTTATTGCTATAAACTCCTTAGAATTTAAAGCTCTTCATACCAGAACCTACCCAATTTTCCAACATTATTAAACATTATTCTCCACTATGCGTATTGCTCACACAGGACACTCTATCATCCTCCATTTTTTCAGCTCCTCCTGCTGAAATCATAGATTGATAATGCTGCCAGCAATCTGGACAGAGGAATCCATCTCTTCTCAAACTATTCTGGTTGATTTTGTCATTCATAAGTTGGGCCACTTTATACTCCAATGGAAGGGTTCAAGGACAGGACACATTGCTTTTGGGCAAGAATTCATCTACATTTGATTCTGTTCATATTTATACTCAATTGTTTAAACAAAACTATTTTATTGTGATGGGGTATCTCCCAAGACTGAGAACCATGTTCCCCAGGATTTGGTGCAACTTCTATCAGTCACATCCTTCAGAATCTGGCTGTCTAGCCTATAGTGGCTAGTTTCCAAATGAATAAATAAAGAGAAAACTATTCATCCTAATTTAACAATTTGTTGTTAATATAATACCAAAATAATAACTTCTCTCACTCTTTTTAAAAGATTCTTTATGTTGAGTCCTATATGCATTTGGTTAAATGTTAGCCTGAGCTATGACTTGTTTTTGCTATGCAAAAGGAGTTGCAGCAAATATTTCATTAAAGGCCAAGGATTTTGTGGGTAGAGGGTTCATCAGAGGGAGTACCTTGATGCAATTATAGGATAATGAGCCTTCTTTGGGCAGTTAGATTGCTATGGATGAAGATGAATTGATTGGCATAGGCTGTTGTGGATCAATATATGATGAATCACTAGCTTAAAAATGTTTGGTGATAAATTACCTCTTGTATTCTGACTTATAAAAAGTCAGGTCAGTTTCAGAGACATAAGATCATAGACCTAGAACTAGAAGAGATCTAAACCTTTTATTTTGTCAACGAGGCATTTGAAGTCCAGGGAGACTGAATGACTTTGAAAGCAAATCACTGAGATATTCTTAGAGACAGAATTTGAACTCAGGATCTTTGACTCCAGCATTGTCTCTTTCCGCATCTCGCCTCTCCCCTTCCTCCCTTCCCCCCCACAGCCCCCAACAACCACAGGAGAGTTTCTCAGAAAGCAAGAGATGATAGTGTACTCTAATCTGAGGTGGTTGGGAAGCCTAAACATAATTAAGTAGCTGCCAGTGACTGTAGTGAGGCAGACACACTAAGGACTGCATTGCACCCTCACTGGAGACCTGAGGGGAAAGTTTGTAGATTTCAAGTTTTTAAAGCAATTTCCTAAATAATGTTATGTTCCAATAATTAGAAGTAAGACTTCTTATGCAGCATGATCCCAGAATCCAACTTATGAATACTTGTGTGCTGAAATTACACATTTTGTTATCACTCTCCACCTGTGTATTACTAGAGACATAACTGCAAGCTGAAGTGCTATGTGAACATTTAACCCTCTAACAAATTTCTGTAGCATCTGGCTAAGTAAATATCTTTGAAGCAAAAAAGAAATAGAGAATAACAAATATACATATGTGGGCACATGCCCCTTGAAGCAAATTATGAGTCTGAGTTAATATTTTCAGAGAAAGTAGGAATTAGAATTTAGAAGGAAATCATTTTGCTTTTTACTGAAATATTCTCGTCTAATTTCAAGTTAAATTAATATACTATCTGCTACATTACTTTTATTTAGGCTATAATCTCCAAGAAAATGGAAAGCACATAAAAGCATGCTTTGGGGACTCAATCTCACCTCCCCATTTTCTTTTTAACTTTCATTTTCTCTGAAGATCTCGTGAAGGAGGATTTAAAACTGGTCTTTGGTGATATGAAGCTTTATAGAAATATACTCAATGAGATACTCTTCCTTTACAATAGTGTATTTGAGCTGATTTGAACAGCTCTCTTTTTGTCTCATTTTCCTAGCTTGGTCAAAGCTAAATGCTGTATAGAGTCATTTTTCAACTGAGACCAGTTTTAGATGTAACTTACATTTTGTGAATAAGGTGTTTTCTCAAAAAAATTTTTGGCCATTTTTTTTGGGGGGGGGTTAAATTTAATTCTTGTGGTTCAAAGTCTTTCAAGGGGAAAAGATGTTAAAATAAGATTAACTATAGTATATTAAATAGAAGAATGAAAATAAAAGTTGATTTTTAAACTTGCTGTGTTACTATTGGTGATATGAGAGAGGGGTGGGAACACAATAGGCAACATAAAGTGAGACTAACAATAATATTTATAACACATCTTGAACTGGCAGAGTATCAAATTCAAAGTCACTGTAGTTTCTTCTAAAATGGTATCTTCAAATGAATATAGGAAATATTTGGTTGTCTCTCCTCCTAATATCCAGAGAAAATGATTTCCCTTCATTTCCAGACTAAGTTATTTTAGACTCTTTAGAGGGGTGTATGCACAGTGTTAGCACTATCAGCAGTCTTTAAGCTTTGGATATGCCATTTTCTCTTTGAATAACCAGACTTGAGAATAGACTTACATAGAATCTCCAAACCTCCAATTGTAGGCATTAGATTGTGGCTTCAATGTGGTAGCTTCCAATATCACTCAGAAGGACATAAACAGAAACTAAAAGGCTTGTTTTGAGCAGAAAAGAGATAGGTGACAATAAATACTCTCTCTTTTCTATCCTTCCCTTTTTCTCTCCTTTCCTCCCTTCCTTCTTTTTCTCCTTCTCTCTTTTCCTTCTTCCTTTCCTCCTTCCTTCCTGCCTTTCTTTCCTCTTTCCTTCCCTCATTCTTTCCCTCCTTCCTTTCTGTACTAGTTCCTTCCTTCCCTCCTTTCTTCCTTCCCTCCTTCTATACTTCCTTCCCTCATTCCTTCTCTTCTCCCTCCCTTCCTTCCTTTCTTCCTTCCTTCTCTTCTCCCTCCCTTCCTTCCTTCCTTCCTTTCTTCCTTCCTTCTTTCCTTCCTTCCTTCCTTCCCTCCTTTCTTCCCTCCTTCCTTCCTTCATTCCTTCCATCCTTCCTTCCTTCATTCCTTTCATCCTTCCTTCCCTCATTCCTTCTTTTTCTCCCTTCCTTCCATTCTTCCTTCCTTCATTCCTTCTCTTCTCCCTTCCTTCCATCCTTCCTTCCCTCATTGCTTCTCTTCTTTCTTCCTTCCTTCCTTCCTTCCTTCCTTCCTTCCTTCCTTCCTTCCTTCCTTCTTCCTTTCTTCTTTCTTTCTTTCTTTCTTTCTTTCTTTCTTTCTTTCTTTCTTTCTTTCTTTCTTTCTTTCTTTCTTTCTTTCTTTCTTTCTTACTGTCTCAGACATTTACTATGTGACCCTGCACAAGACAATAAAATGTACCTCCATTTCTAATCTGTAAAAAGGAGCTCAAGAAAACAATGTCAAATATTTTCTAGGGACTCTAGTATCTTTGATGAGAAAATCCCAAAGACTGTCACAAAGAATCAAACTTAACTGAAATGACTGAACTACAAAAAATGGTTCTCTAAAACCACAAGAATCAAATACAAAATCTTTTGTTTGTGTTTTAAGCTTTTCATAATCTACCCTACTGAACTCCCCCCTTTTTGACTACTCTTTCATCCAGTGATACTGGTGCCCTGGTTATTCCTCAAACAGGACACTCTATCTCTGAGCACTTTCTCTGGCTGCCTCCATGCCTGAAATTCTCTTTTTTATGCATCTCTGCCTTCTGATTTCTGCAATTCCTTTCAAGATCAATTAAAATCCTATCTTCTACAGGAAGTCCTTCTAAATCTCTTTTAATTCTAGTGCCTTCCTTCTTTTAATTAATTCCTATTTATCCTGTATATAGCTTATTTGTACCTATTTGTTTACTTATTATTTCTCCCACTAGATTATTCCCAATACTTAGCATAGTGCTTGACATGTAATAGACAGTTAGTAAAGTTTATTGACTAATGGATGGAATTGACTTACAACTCTTGGAAACTTCGGTTTCCTCCAAGACTCAGATTAGGTACTTCTTCCTGAGATGGATTTCAATTTCCCAAAAACCTTCTAGTCATGATAGTTACTATTACTTCCTCCCTTCATAAATTCTTTTCTAATCACTTAACTCTGTGTATAGAGAATCCTATTCCTCTAGTTGAATATAGACACTTAAAAATCAAGGATTTTTCATTTGTTTGTTTGTTTCATTTTTGTTTCTGCCTTTGAATCGCTGGCACTTGATTTAATGTTTCCATGTCCCTAGAAAACATAGCCTTTGTATAGCACTATAACACTTTTAAAGTAATTTCGATATATTATCTTGACTCTCTCTTATAGTGACCCTATAAGGTGGCTGCTATTATTTTCTTCATTTTACAGATAAGGAAACTGAAGATGAGATGTTAAATAACTTGCTCAGGATCACATATCTATTAATAATCCAAGGTAGGAATTAAACTTTTTTTCTGATTCCAGAGTGAAAATTCTATCTGCTATGGCATCTAGGTATATATTGTTGTTCTTGAATCATTTTTCAGTCATACCTGACTCTTCTTGACCTCATTTGGGGTTTTCTTGGCAAAGATACTGCAGTAGTTTACCATTTCTTCTCCAGTTCACTTTACAGATGAGGAAACTGAAGCAAACAGGGTGAAGTAACTTGCCCAGGATCACAAAGCTAATAAGTGTTTGAGGCTGGATTTGAACAGATAAAGATGAGTATTTCTGACTCCATGCTTGGCCCACTATCCCCTACATCACTAAGCTGACCAGCTAAGTACTATGTGCTTAATAAATGTCTATTAAATCAGTAAATTGAATACTATGAACTATGGAATACAAATATTATAATGATTTAAAATGAAGATCTTATGGATAAACTGAGTTTCAGAAAGATGATAACTCCTAAACTCACAAGCTATTGAATAGGAAAATCCAAATTTGAGTGTAAGTCTTTTGATTTTAAATCCAATTTTCTTTTTATTCCTTTAAGTAGCTAGGTGATAAAGAGGATGGAGTTCTGGACTTTGTTAGGAAAAAAAAAAACAAACAATGTTGAAATCTTGCCTCAGCCACTTATTAGTTTTGTGATTATGAGGAAGTCACAACCTTTCTCAGCTTAATTTTTCTTAGTATGCATCTTATATGGTTATTGTAAAGATCAAATAAATTAACCTTAAAGAGCCATTTATATAAATGCTGGTTATTATTAGCATTTGTAATATGCTACCTTTATAATTTATCTTTTAGCAAATAGGGCAGAAATTCTAATTTTGCAGTCTTTTAAAGTTTGAGATAAAAGGAGAACTCTAGCCCAGAAAAACACATGTTCACTTCAGGCCTGGCAAACTGTAATGCTAATATAAGCTTTACTAGATTTCACAGGCCAGAGGAATCAGTCATTGCCTCTCTGATTAAAAGTCATAAACCCAAGAGAGACTACCCAGAACCTTTAGTACCTGTGCTGAGAGGGTGTAAGTATGTACTCTTTATTTTGCTCATGAAATAGGGGAGAAAATACAGCTTCATTTATAATAAGTGCTGATCTGGGCAAGAATTAAGTGGAATGAATCTCTCAAATGCTTGGGTGTTTTTGTGAATGATTGCATCAGCTTGAGGGGTAATGAAAGACTTGAATTCTATATAAGAAATGGTACGTAACTGTCTAAGTGCATTATTTATTCTGTACATATCAGTGTAACTCATTCAAAGGTAGAGGAAAATTGGTAACAACAGCAATGAACAGCGGGCTGGCTAGAAGTTTAGATATAGTATTCTGGTAGTTAGTGATTTCTCAAGAAACCTTTTTCCTGGAAAATTGGGCAAGAATAGTATAATATAATAGGTGTAGCTACAATTATGATGAACTCAATAAAGATCCTGTTAAATGACTCATTTGCTATTATATGTTCAAGTTAATAGAGTTCAATGAAGTTTAAGCAGGAAATGCCTCTAAATGTTTTCCTATTCCCAACTTCTCTTCTGACCCTTCCTTAATTTTTTTTTTTTAAAATCGTGAGACTAGTATTTTCCCCTTGGCCAAATATAATACAAAATCAATTAAAGTTTTGCTGTTGACAATATCATAAACATATATAAACATGTACATATATACACATCCACCATATCAGTTGTGTCCTTTAGCTTACAGAAAGGAAAAAAAGAAAATAGAAATATCATGGGGGATCTTGAGCTTTTCTTATCAAGTATCCAGAAATTGGGGCAGACAGATGGCTCAGTAGATAAAAACATAAGCCTGTGGTCAAGAACACCTGAATTCAAATTCTGCCTCAGATGCTTTCTAGTTGGACAGGTCACTTATCTCTGCCTTAATCCTCTGGAGAATAAAGTAATTTTGTCAAAATAAATTGATGGATAGTCCACAGAGTCCAGAAGAGTTGAATAGAACAGAACAATAGCAATTAATAACATGGAGCAATTGTTCTGGAACTCTACTTGTGAAAAAGGAGTGCTACAGATGCTATAATTTATTCATCACCTACTATATGGAAAACATTCTGCTAAGGCTTGGTAATAGAAAGATTATTTATTTACATTGGGGGATAAAGAAAAATGAAAATACTTATAAATGTATATCCAGTTAAGATGAGTAAGATAATGACCATGGACAGAAGATAAGAAACAAAATTGTGTTAAATATGCTTCACTTCTTTTCTGTTTTTCTTACCAAGAAAAATGATCAGCATATTTAAAACTAAGAAAAGCAAAGGATTAATAAAAGAACTTCTAGTTGTCAACACTGATCTTTCAAAAACAGGTATAAAACAACCTAGGATCATTTATTTATTTAATTATAGATTCATTCATTAGTTTGTTTATTTATTGGATCACTTACCTAGATCTGAAAACAACTTTATGGATTCTATAGCCTAACCCCCATATTACACAAATGAGGAAAATAAGGCATGGGAAAATTTGAATAAGTTTTCCAAAGTCTTCTTATTCCAAATCAGTCTGAGATACTATAGGGCTAGAAATGAACAAATGGTGTTTCTGTTTTTTTTCAAAGAAAAAGAACAGATTACACCCAGCTATGCTCATTTTATTTTCTGACAGGGCAATTGGATTGACAGAGCAGGGCAACATTGTCAGCATAGTTTTCCCAGTTTTCAGCAAAGCATTTGACAAGGTATTTCATATCATCCCCATGAACAAAATGAGAAAATTTAGTCTGGGTTATAGGATTGAGTGGTTTCAGAACTAGTCAAATGAGTTGTAAGAAAAAATAATCATTAATGAATTAGTGTTAATTCAAGGAGAGGCTCTATATTTTTGTCTCTCAGTGACTATTAAACTTGACATTGCAACAAAGTTGGCTGCAAAAATAGCACAATTTATGAAATAGTCAGGGCCTCAAAATTTATTGATAAATAGATGGATAGACAGATAAAATTTAACTAGATGAAATTTAAAGGAAATAAGTTTAAGTTTAAATTTAATGGAATAAAATTTTGATTTTGTGGGAATTTCAAATTTGATGACCACTTCTTATAGAGGAGACTTTCTTTAACTTTTGGGTTAAGGTTAGACTAGACTTCTGACTTCTAAGGAATGTTGAAATCCAAATATATGTGATTCAAAATGGGAGAATTTATTTTGTCTAACTATAGTTGAATCACTTAAAATTCAATTGCTAGCATAAATTCTAGAGTAAGTTATTAAAAGAATCATTTATGAGGATTTAGAACTAGAAACAGTCATCACTATTAGCCAGCATGAATTCCTCAAGAACAAGGCATTAATAGAAGTACTCATCTGGTAAAACAATGGAATATTATAGAAATAGGATATCTGAAAGTATTTAAATTCTTTATGTTGTCTATGTAAAAAAGATGAAAAAAAGTGGGCTAGATAAGTGGTATATTTCAAAATTCATTGGATGATTAGACATAAATTGTCTTCATTAATAAAACACTGAGAAGGCAGAAGAAACCTATTCTGAATTGGACATCACTCAGGCTATTCTGGTGCTTCAGCTTAGTATTTAAATGAAATTAGATACTCCTAGACCATCAACCCTTTAACAAAAAAAGATTTACTTAACAACACCATGAAAAGATGTTCTTCAAGGATACTGCATCAATCAATGCTGAAGTATTGATTTAGTTGAGTGTAATTCCCTTGGCTCTGAATTTGCCAGATGGGTGTGCCTAATCAGAAGTGAGGGTCCAGCTTGAGGCTCTCTCTCTAACTCATTGTTGGTACTAAAACAACCAAGAAGTTAAGCCAATGCTTTGAGTTTTAACCCTCTCAACCAATTAAGTGTCAAGGATGATTTTATTGAGGAGGAAAAAAAAGAATCCTAATCTATACAGTAGGAACCTTGATTGATATTGCTCTTATCAGAGGGTTTCTAAAGAACTGTCATAGGAATTTTTACTTAATATTCTTCTCTTCAACAATTTTTCAAAACATAATATTTTATTTCCCCCAAATTATATGAAAAACAATTTTAAACATTTATTGAGTTTTGAGTTCCAAATTCTCCAATCTCAACTCCCTGGGACAGTAAGCAATCTGATATGGATTATATATGAATTCAACAATTTTTTTTATCAATGTTTTATATAAAATATAATTCTGATTTAAGTCAAATAGCACAGAGGTGGAAGAGAAAATTAAAATTTTGGGTAATTGAATTTGGATACAAAAAGGTCTTAATATAATCATATGTGGATTTAAAATATCATTTTCCCCAGTATAGGATGAGAAAGATATAGCTAGAAAATAGTTAATGTTTTTTAAAAGGATATTTTAATGGAGGTAAAGTTCAGTATGAAGCAGTAATATAACCAGAACCATATCGCCTTTTCTGGAAGTTTCAATGATCAGTTTTTCCAAAAGTAAGAGCTAAATTTTCTGGCTATTGAGAAGCCTTTCTTTCAGTATATAACTAAATGTTGGTTTTTAGAAAAGCTAGCTCAATTTTAGGCTGCATTAACAGTAGTATAAGATTGAAAATGAATGAGTTTATGATTTTTCAAGTATTCTGTCCAGATCAGAACAGAGAGGACATTGATGCAATAGAACATGTTCAGAAAAACATGACCAGGACAATGTGATTACTAGAAACCCCAGCAAAAGAATTAATTGGAAGAGCTAAGGATATTTAATCTGTAAAAGAAGAGATTTAGGGTGTGTATGAAAACTGTGCTCAAAAAGTTTCCACAGAGAAGGAAAAATATCCTGGTAACTCAAGTTTTAAAGAATAGAAGACTGCTTCAGGCAAGTAGGGAGTCTCTTTTCATTGAAGTTCTTTATATTCAGTTTGGCTGAGCCATCAATATTTTTTTTTAATTTTATTTTATTTAATAATAACTTTGTATTGACAGAATCCATGCCAGGATAATTTTTACATAACATTATCCCTTGCAATCACTTATGTTTCGTTTTTTCCCCTCCCTCCCTCCTCCCCCCCCCAAGATGGCAAGCAGTCCTATATATGTTAAATATGTTGCAGTATATCCTAGATACAATACATATTTGCAGAACTGAACAGTTCTCCCGCTGCACAGGGAGAATTGGATTCAGAGGGTAAAAATAACTCGGGAAGAAAATCAAAAATGCAAATAGTTCACATTCATTTCCCAGTATTCCTTCTTTGGGTGTAGCTGTTTCTGTCCATCATTTATCCAATGAAACTCAGTTAAGTCTCTTTGTCAGAGAAATCCACTTCCATTAGAATACATCCTCATACAATATAGTTGTCGAAGTGTATAATGATCTCCTGGTTCTGCTTATCTCATTTAGCATCAGTCCATGTAGGTCTCTCCAAGCCTCTCTGTATTCATCCTGCTGGTCATTCCTTACAGAGCAATAATATTCCATAACATTCATATACCACAATTTACCCAGCCATTCTCCAATTGAAGCCATCAATATTTTTTGTTTGAATCTTATCTTAGAAAGAATGTGAAACTTAGATTTAGAAGAATTGAGCTCAATTTCTTGCTCTTCCATTGACTGCAAAAGTGTATACAAGTGTCTTAACTTTTGGGGCCTCATTTTTCATCTCTAAACTGAAGAGATAAGTCTATCTGCTCTTTAAAATTCCTTCCAGTTCTAATATAAGTACATGATTTTATATTGGGGAGGGCATACTTACATAGACAAATTTTGAAATAGTCTCTGAAACCTCTTGCATCACTTAGAGCTTATTAAAAATAACAAAAGCTTTTACTCACAAGGATCTGATAATCTAGTATATAACATTCATGCTAGTACTTATTCATTTTAAAAGGAGTAAGCCAATAAGAGAAGTCAAAAAGAAAAAAAATGGAGGAGAGAGAAAATTTGGTGTCAGGATAGAGGTGGACATTAGAAAAGGGTTCACATAGTACCTAATCTGTATTTTAAGCCACATGTACCACCAATTGATTCTTTAGAAGTCAATCAAGCAATAAACATTTATTAGATACCTACTTTGCTAAGCACTAGGGATCCAAAGAAACTCATGTTCTCATGGAAGAAAACAACACACAAAAGGAAGCTGAAAAGATTTGGGTGGGACAAGATACTTGGCATAAGTCAATGGAGGAATACAGGGAAATGCAGAGATAGCTGGTCTGGACTCCCTCCTTAAATGGACATTTTCTTTCTTTCAGTCAGTTAGAGAGGCACCAGGAGCAAAGGATAATGAGCACACATGAGTTCCAAGGCTGAAGTGATTGTTTAGGATGAAAGCTTCCTGAGGCATTATAGAGAATTCCAGAAGAATGTACTTATGTACCTATGTAGTGGATAGGGAGTATTATCAAAATACAAAGAAAAATACCTAAAATGTCAATCAGTCAGCCACAAAGACTAAGATTTTCTAAAAATGGGATATACAGTCTTAAGTTATACCAAGCCATTGAACAAAAATGTTTTAGGTGTAGAGTTTTTATGACATCCTCTCCAAAACCATTCCCTTTTTTGTTTTTTCACTTAGTAGCATTTAATTTTTTCCCAAAACATGTAAAGATAGTTTTCGGCATTTGTTTTTGTAAGATTTTGCATTCCAATTTTTTCTCTTTCCCTCCATTATCTCCCCTTCCCCGAGATAGAAAGCAATCTGATGTAGGTTATACACATCCAGTGATATTAAACATTGTGATGACCGCATTAGCACCCTGGATACCTTAGAATCAGCCAGAGTCAGATAAGCAAAATTCCTTAGTCTTTTTTCTTGGTCTTTAGAGGTAGGATTGAATTGAATGGAAGCAGCATCTCCACAACCTTTCTTCTCTCACACCCAGAAGTGATCCTGGCTAGTCTTACTCCATGCCCTAGTCCCTCCTACAATTCTCTGTATACACCAATTATCAAGCCAGCACAGGATAGTGGGAAGAGCCATTTTCCAAGCATATGCTTATAGAATATTGTCCAATCGGTAATTAGCCATACATGCTCAAACCAACCTCAGTGCATTGACTCAAGAGATTTAGCCCTTTACAAAACATATTTCCACATTAATCATGATATGAAAGTAAAATCAGAACAAAAAGGAAAAACCACAAGAAAGAAAAAAATAAAAATGAAAATATTATGCTTCTATTTGAATTCACAGTTTGTGCTTTGAAGGTTATTGCTTGAAATGGACAAAAGACTGGCCCCTTCATCCCTGGGTCAAGGGGCCTCAGGCTTATAGGCAGACGTTGCTCAAACTAAATTAAGGGAAGTGTTATGTTCAGACTGGGCCCCATCCCCGGGTTCATGAGACCCTAGACTTTCTGAGAAGCAGTTGAAGTCCCAGACTTTCTGAGAAGTGTGTGCTTAACCGAGTTAGGACAACATTGCAAAACAATGTTCCGTTGTGTGCTCACTCCCATCAGACATATCCCCATTGTAAACAAGAAACTGTGTCATGCTTTCTGAAATTTGTAACTGCAAGGCTGTACCAGGATGTGGCAAACGCGCTTAAAAGTGTATCTCGCTAAAGGTTCGGGGCTGCTCTCTTCTAGCCTGGCTAGTGGAGGTCAGTCCTGGCTAGCCAGCTATTAAAGGATACTTTAAATTAAATAATCTGGTCTGAGTGTCTATCACGTGTCTGTCCATTTCAGCTGAGAAGAGATAAGTTCATCATAACTTATCATTGCATAATATTGCTGTTATTGTGTAAAAAACTCTCCTGGTTCTACTCACTTTACTCAGCATCAGTTCATATAAGTCTCTCTAGGTTTCTGCTCATCATTTCTTATAGAACAATAATAATGCAATTATATATCACAAATTGTTCATTTATTCCTCAATTGATGGACATTCCCTCAATTTCCAATTTTTTGCAACCATAGCTACAAATATTTTTGTACATGTGGGTCCCTTCCTCTTTTTATGATCGCTTAGTGGTGTTGCTGGATCAAAGAATATGCATAGTTTTATTGCCCTTTGGGCATAGTTATAAATTGCTCTCCAGAAAGGTTGGATCAGTTCACAACTCCACCAACAATGCATTAATGTTCCAATTTTCCCACATTTTCTCCAACATTTATTATTTTTCTTTACTATCATGTTAGCCAATCTAATGGGCATGAGGTAGTACCTTGGGGTGGTTTTTGATTAACATTTATCTGATCAATAGTGTTTTTGAGCATTATTTCATATAATTATAAATGATTTTATTTCATTTGAAAATTGCCTGTTCATATTTTTCAAATTGCTTAGATCTGACTTTGTGTGACAAGTGTTTTATAACTGTGTTCATATACTGGGTTTGTCTTGGCAGGTAGACTTCTAAATATTTTATATTGTCGATTATTTTAAAAGGAATTTTTCTATCCATTGCTGCTAGTAATATATATTTAATGGTAATATAGAGAAATGTTGATGACGTATGTGGGTTCATATCCTTTGACCATTTATCAATTTGGGAATGACTTGTAGTCTTATAAACTTGGTTTATTTCTCTTTATATTTGAATAACAAGGCTTTTTAAAATCAGAAACACTGGCTATACAGATTGTTTCCAGATTTTTGCTTTCCTTCTAGTTTTGATTTCATTGATTTTGTTTCTGCAAAATCTTTTTAATATAATAAAAGTTATTTATTATATATTTCATGTTTACTATCTCTTGTCTTCACTATTTATTCTTTCCTACTTCATAGATCTGACTGGCAAACTATGCTTTTCACCTTTAATTTGCTTATGATATTACCCTTTATATCTAAACCATGAACCTATTTTGACCTTATCTTGGTATATAGCATAGATGTTAGTCTATCCCTAGTTTCTATCATACTATTTTCCAGTTTTCTTAGTAGTTTTTTTTTTTTTTTTGTCAAATAGTGAATTCTTATTCCAGAAACTGGAATCTTTGAATTTATCAAACAGTAGATTACTATAGTCATTTATTTCTGTGTCTTGTGCATCTAACATATTCTGCTGATTCACCTCTCTATTTCTTAGTCAGTAGCAAATGGCTTTGAAGTTTGCTGCTTTATAATATAGTTTTAGATATGGTATGGCTAAGTGACCTTTCTTTGCATTCCTTTTTATTAATCCTCTTTCTATTCTTGATTTTTTGTTCTTCCAGATTAATTTTGTTAATTTTTATAACTCTATAAAATAATAGTTTAGTAGTGTGATTAGAATGGCACAGAATAAATAAATAAATTTAGTGTGGAATTGTCATTTTTATTATATTATCTTGGTCTACCCATGGGTAATTGATATTTTTTTCCAATTGTTTAGATCTGACTTTGTGTAACAAGTGTTTTGTAATTGTGCTCATGTGCTGGTTTGTCTTGACAGGCCGACTTCTAAATATTTTATATTGTCTATTGTTATTTTAAATGGAATGTATGTATAAATGGAATATATATGTATGTATATGTGTGTGTGTTTAGCATTGCTATTATTTCTTTGCCTATGGTACTCTTTTGCAAAATATAGTTTCCCTCCTTATTTTTTATTAATTAATTTTTTTTTTTTGCTTTTACTTTGTCTGAGTTCAGTATTGCTATACCTGCTTTGCTTAAGCATAATATGTTCTGCTCCAGACTTTTACCCTTACTCTCTGTATATTTATTTACTTGAGGTTTGTTTCTTATAAGATTTTAGGTTCTAATCAACTGTGTTATCTGCCTCCATATTCTGGAAGAGTTTAACAGTTATGATTATTTACTATGTATTTGTTTTCATCCAATTTTCTTTCATTTATACTATTTTTCTCTCCTTTCCACTGTCCTTCCTCACCAGGGTTTTGCTTCTGACCCCTATCTCCTTCAATTTGTACTACCTTCTATCACCCCTTGTTTTTCTTTCCCCTTTTCCCTCCTACTTTTGCCCTCTCTTCTATTAGGCTTTTCCCCTCCACTCTTTTCTCTCCTCTCTTCCCTAATAATTCCCCATAGGGTAAAATAAATTTCTATACCCAACTGAGTGTGTCTATTATTCCCTTTTTGAGTCAAATTTGATGAAAGTAAGGTTCAAACAATGTTTAACCTTCTCTCTTCTTTCTGTCTCCTATAATGGGCCTTTTGTACCTCTTCATGTGATGTAATTTATTATTCTGCCTCTCCTTTTCCTATTTTTCCAGAACAACTTTTTTTAATGTTTTAGTTTTAGTTTTTTTTTTTTTTTGGGGGGGGTATCATCACATCAAAGTCAGCTAATACCACATGCTTTGTCTTCATATGCTCCTTTTACCTACCTTAATACAGATGCAGCTTGCAAGAGTTAAAAGTACCATCTTCCTGGGTGGGGAAATAAACTGTTTAATCTTACTAAATAATATTTTTTCCTATTTATCTTTTTATGCTTCCCTTGAGTCTTATATTTGAAGCCTAAATTTTCTGTTGAGCCATAAGCCTTTTAATTTTCAAAAAACATGCGTGGATAATTTTTCAATATTAACCCTTGCAAAACTCTGTTTCCTCCCTTCTCTCCACCCCTCCCCTAGATTGCAAGAAATCCAATATATATTAAACATGGTAAAAATATATGCTGTCTAACATGTGCATACACATTTATACAATTATCTTGCTGCACAAGAAAAATCAAATCAAAAAGGAAAAAAATGAGAAAGAAAATAAAATGAAGACAAACAACAACAAAAAAGAATGAGAATGATATGTTGTGATCCACACTCAGTTCCCATAGTTCTCTTTCTGGGTGTAGATGGCTCTCTTCATCACAAGATCACTGGAACTGGCTTGAGTAATTTTATTGTTGAAAGGAGTCATGTCCATCAGAATTGATCATTGTATAATCTTGCTGTTGTCATGTACCATAAGATCCTGGTTCTGCTCACTTTCAGTTTCTGTAAATCTCTCCAGGTCTCTCTGAAACCATCCTGCTGATTGTTTCTTATAGAACAATAATATTCCATAACATTCATATATCATAACTTATTCAACCATTCTCCAACTGATGGGCATCCACTCAGTTTCCAGTTCCTTGACACTTAAAAAAAGGGCTGCCACAAATATTTTTGCACATGTTACTCCCTTTCCCTCTTTTAAGATCTCTTTGGGATATAAGCCAAGCAGAAACACTGTTGGATCAAAGATATAGACAGTTTGATAGCCCTTTGGGCATAGTTCCAAATTGCTCTCTAGAATGGTTGGGAATGGTTCACAACTCCACTAACAATGTATTAGTGTCTCAGTTTTCCCACATCCCCTCCACCATTTGTCATTGTCCTTTCCTGTCATCTTAGTCAATCTGAGAAGTGTGTTGTGGTACCTCAGACTTGTTTTATTTTGCATTTTTCTGATCAATAGTGATTTAGAGTACTTTTTCATATGACTAGAAATGGTTCTAATTACTCCTTCTTAAAATCGTTTGTTCATATCTTTTGATACCCCACCCCCACCCTGCTTTCTGTCCCAGAGTCTATGCTGGGATCTGGGCTCCGCAGCCTCTTCCCCTGCCCAATTGAAACAGAGCTTTTCTGAAGTTCTTCCACAATATGTTCTTTTGGAAATTTTTGTACTCCAAATATTTGTGTGTTTTTTCACTTCAAAACCAATTTAGAGGTTTAATCTGCCATTGGTTTGAGAGAAGGTTGGAGGAGGTCACAGAAAGCCAAGTCTGCTCTCCACTATCTTGACCCTGGCCCCAGAACTCTGGTCTTTTCATAGGGAACATTTGAAAGGCTTCTATTTAATTAAATATCCATCATTCCTCCTCAAAGATTGTTCTCTTTTGATGAATAGTTGATTCTTGGTTATAATCCATGTTCCAATCCCTTCCAGAATATTGTATTCCAAGATTTCCAATACTTTAATTTATAAACTTCTAAAGCCATTATAGTCCTGAATGTATTCCTTGATATTTAATTGTTTCTTTCCAGCTGCTTGCAGTATTTTCTCCTGGATCTGATAATTCTGAAATTTGGCTATAATATTTCTTAGAGTTTTTATTTTGGAATCACTCTTAGGAAGTGATCAGTGAATTTCAATGAATATTTTACCCATTGGTTCTGATTATCAGAGCAGTTTTCCTTCATAATTTCTTAAAAGATGTTGTCCAAGCTTCCTTTCTCCCTCCTCCTCGCCACCTCTCTCTCTGTCTCACTCTGTCTCTCTCTGTCTCTATCTCTCTGTCTCTTTCTCTCCCTCCCCCTCTTTCTCTTCCTCTCTTTTCCTTTTCCTCTTCATGTGAAGATATCCCTTTTGCAATTTTTCATCTTTGGGATGATTGTAGTTCTCAAAAGCCAACCAGACCTGGGTCTATTTCTCTTCCCTACTTCTGATCATCAGATGTCAAATGCTTAATAAATGATTGATTTTATTGAATCTTCTTTCATTATTCTACTCTTTTGGACTAATACCAGTTTTTCATTGTTACTGTGACAAAGCTAAACACAATGTTCTAGATATGTTTAGATTGCGCTCTGACCTCCCTTTTTATGAGTATTTTATTTATATCAGTGTAAACTAGATTCATGATCTTATATTTTTTTTGCCATGTTATGTTCTCATGCATAAAGACATTGAAATTCCTTAAAACTTCTAATTCTTTTTCAGTTTTCGACTATAGCCCCTTAATCCCAGCTTGAATAATTGATTAAAAAAACAAGTGATAAACTTTAGATATATGTATCCTTATTAAATTTAATTTTGTTGGCTTCAGCTCATCATTTAAAAATTTTTAGGGATAGTTATTTCATCATTTAGTGTGTTATCCCTCACAGGCTTTGTGCAATATGAAAATTAGATAAGTATGTCTTTCTCCTTGCTTGTGTTTTCCCCATTAAAACACTTTGAATTCACTTTTTCAATTTGCCATCAACAAAAAAATTATTATAAGCATCTATCTATGCTTCCTTCTCCATCTATATTTATATCTATACCTATATTTATTATCTATCAGCTGTGATATTTATTGCCAACTCCTTCTGGTCTTTAGCTGTCCTTAGATGATGATTAGTTCTAGGACCTTAAAATCAGTGTATTTAGGTTCATTTTGCCTTCACTTCTATGCTCTATACATGTAATTTTAAACTATAAAGCTCATTGATTTAACCTATAATTATTATAAACATCATCCTTTTCTTTTTTTACCAATATACTAAAAAACTGTGTCACCATCATTTATTTTTGGACATAGTATCCTGACTATTCTATTTCTAGATTATTTTGAATTTTTGTTCTCCAAAAGGCTAAGAAACATATCACTTCCTTATATATTCTAAGTTGGCATGATTACTGCCTCACTGAGTTCTCATTATTTCCACTTCATCAGCCAATTCTTCTTTATTGTCCAGATTAAGGTCAGAATCATAGAATTTAAGATTAGATGGAACTTCAGTGACATCTTCTCCCCAATTTCTTATTATAATATGCTGCCAATATAATATGGCAGTCATGTGGTCTCTTTCTGAAGATTTCTAATAGGATGAAATTATAACCTTTTAATGGAGCACACTCTACTTCTGGGCAGCTCTAATTTTTAGGAAGCTTGGTTTTTGTTTTATTTTTTCTCATAAGTCTAAATTTTCCTTTTGGCAAAAAAAAAGAATATTGCTCTTGTTCTTTCAAATACTTGAAACTTAGGGGCCAAGTCCCTGTTGAGAAATCTCATATGTAAACTAAATATGACATGGACACAAGGCCCTTTGCCATTGTGGTTACTTGTCTCTGAATGTTCTACACTTATTACTGTCTTTTTTGAGTAATGGTGCTCAGACTTCAACACAATATTCGTGATGAATTCTGTTGAAGAGAGAGTACAGACTCTATATTCTCTTTATCCCAATAAGCTATGATATGACTTTCTTAATGCAACCAAAATTTCAATAATTTAAAAAATTATGTGACATCATAGTTGATATTATTACTCTATATCATGACTGGATCATATTGAACTTGCAACCCTCAAAAACCTCTATCTTTTTCAGATAAACTATATGCCCTTGCCTATCCCATTTTGTACCTGTGAAATTGATTTTATAAGTTTTTATTGATGTTTCTCTTTTTTATATCACTATGATTTACTTCAGTATGTACCCAAAGAGTTATCCTGTAATGGGCTGAAGCTCGAGTTGATGCACTGAGGTCCCAAGCACTTGATGCTAAATAGTAATTGGACCATACTCTATTAATATATATGCTTGGAGAAAGAATGGCCCCCGCCCACTCTTTGTGCAAGTCCTGATGTGTTGTACAGGAAATGATGATTTTGGTGGGTGGAGGCAGGGGAGTGGAAAGGGAAATGGAAAGAGAGACTGTTGGCTGGTTTCTTGACACAGCTGCTCACATTGCTATCACAACCCCCCTTCACCTCGATCCCCCTTTCACTTGCAATCCCCCTTCACCTCTGCTGGCTGGCTTCCTATTGCAGCTGCCCATATTGCTATTGCAATCCTCCTTCACCTCAAAAAGAATAAAGATTGAAGATTTTACCCTTAACCTGAATTCCTGACTCCTGCTGATTTTAAATACATGGTCATCACATTATCCTATAAAGGAAATAGCATTAAAGGAAAAGAAAGGGGAAAAACTGCATAACTGATCAAAAAAATCTGTAAATATATGTAATGCACAACACCCATCTATATATCTCCCAGCCTTATAAAAGAGTAGAGTGGAAGTGTCCTTTTATATCATTATTTTTATGCAGTGTTTGTACTTTGTAATTTTTAAATGTCCACTTTTGATTTTCTTTTGAGATTGCTCTTTCCCTTACATTGTTGTAGTCACTATATATATTGTTTCCTTGCCTTAGTTGACTTTATTAGTTCATATAAATCTTTCTATGATTCTCTGTATTTATCATAGTAGATATCCATGAGCAATGCTTTTTGAGACATCTCCCATAAATGAATATCTACTTTGTTTCCAGTTCTTTGTGGTCATGTCATGTCATAAGTATTTTGGTGTTTGTGGGAATTTTCTGCTTGGAATTAAAATCTAGTAATAGAACTTCTGGGTCAAAGGACTTGGACATTTTAGTCCATTAAATTTGAATAATTCAAAATTGCTTTTCAAAATGGCTATATTGATCCACAGCTTCACTAACAAAGTATTACTGTGGCTCTCTTCCCACAACCTCTTAAATAATAATTAGACAGTTTGGTTGAGTGAGTGAGTAAGTGTACTAGAGTTAGGCAATCTAAGATCAAATCCATTCTTGGGTACTTTGCAACTATGTCATACTGGGGAAATCAATTAACCCATTTGATTCAGTTTATTAATCAGTAAAACCTGGCTAATAATAGCACCTATCTCACAGTATTTTCAGAGCAATTTGCCAACCTTGAATCACTATTTAAATATTATTTTTTGTTATTTTGGTCAACTTTGAAGTTATGGCATAAAAACACAGTTATTTTGATCTGTATTACTTTCACTATTAGTTTTATATAGTTGTTAATAGCTTATAATTCTTTTATGAATTGTTTGTTTATATTCTTTGATTAGTCATCTCCTAGGAAATGGACATGACATGATTGATATGACTGATATATCACCTTATATTGTATGACAAAGCATAACAGATGGCATACTATATACACATGAATATATGTTTGTATGTAAATACACATATATGTAGAAGTATGTATTGTGTATGTGTGCATATAGGTGTGTATACATATACATATTAAATACCAAACCCTTTTCAGAAAAAAATTGATAAAAAGATTTCCCCCCATTCATTCATTTCAGCTTTTCAGTTTCACGAAACCAATATTATCTCCTTTATCATCACTAAGTGTCTCAATTCCTTTTTTGGTTCAGAATACATTTTGTACACATCGCTACAAGAGGTAAATGATATTCTTTTAAATCTAGCTTTTAAATAGTATGATCTTTAATATTAAGACTATTCATTTTTTTGAATGAATTATGTGAGGATGTTGGTATATAGTCTAGTTACTACCAAACTGTTCTCCAGGTTTTCTGGCATTATGAAATAAAAAATTATTTCCTAGGTAATTTGTTTCTCATTTTTATTGAAGATTAGATTGAATTCTATTATTTCTGATCCTGTCTTTTTTAGTCTGTTCCATTATTCTAAATGTCTATGTTTTTATAACCACTATCAAGCGGTTTTGATGACTGACGCTTTATAATAGAATTTGAGATCTCAAAGTGCTATTCCTTTTTTACTGAAACCTTTTTTCATTAATTTCCTCATTATAATAGAAAATCATTTCTTTCCAAATGAATTCTGATATTTTATTGAATTCTGTAAAGTATCTTTGATTATTTGATAGTAAAGAACTAAAATCATAAATTAATCTAGATAGGATTCTTATTTTTATTACATTGGTACATAGGTACATGTGCATTGAATGACAATATAAATTGAATCTGTGCAAATATTTAGTAACTTTTGTAGATTGATCCTCAAATACTTCATTAATTTCATGTATTTAGAATAACATTTATCTTTTTAAGTATTGACTTTTGGATTTTGTTATTATGCATACAAATTTTTTGAGAGTTTATGTAGTAAATTGTAATTTTGCTGAAGTAATTAGTATTTTTGTTGATTTCCTAGCATTTTCTAAGTGAATGATTGTAACAAAAGAAAGTAGGGATAGTTTTATCACCTCTAATATATTTACACTTGTAATTTATTTCTCTTATCATTGCTATTACTAGCATTTCTAGAACTATATCAAACAACAGTGGGGAGAATGAACGACTTTGCTTTATATATGTGTTTATTGGAAAGCTTCTGAGCGTATCTCCATTGAGCATATTGATTATTTTTGATTTTAGATGGATACTTTTTATGTTTGAGTTTTAAAGATTCCTGAATTCCCACATTTTGTGAAGTTTTAAGAATGAGTGTTGTTCTGGTCAAAACTTTTTCTATGTTAACTGAGATAATTATATTATTTCAGATTTTTTTTTTTTGGTTTTTAATAAGATCAAGTTTATTGATTAATTTTCCAATTCTGTATTGCCCTTACATTCCTAGAATAAATTCAGTTTGATCATGATGAATGATTTCTTGGAAGAATCATATTCTTTATGACAGAAATTTACTTACCTTTTTGAATCAATATTCATTAATTATATTGGTCTATACTTTTCTTCTTGTGTTTTATCCTTCTCTATTTTAGATACTTAATCTACATTAGTCTTCTAAAAAAATTCTTGTAGGGGGTTTTCTATTTTAAAAAATTGTTTAGTATTTGTCTGTATGGATACAATTTTTCTTTAGAAGTTTAAAAGTTCCTTTGAAGGACCAGCTAGAAATATTTTTTTCTAAGATTTAAATAAGATTTCCATCTTGTCTTTTCTTAGTTTTGGCATTTAATATTTTTTAACATTATTTCTAGCCCACATTTTTTATTCCGTGTATGTTCTTGTTTCCTAAGTGGGTTGATGTTAAGCAACAAATTATGGGGGTTTGTTTTTTTTTATCCAATCTGTTTCTTTCACTTTATTGGATTATTTAATCTTTTTGCACTTAAATTATGAGTTGTGCTAATATTTTCTTTTAATTATATCTAACAGTTTTCCCTTGAATTAAGCTTTTTCTCTCTTCCTCTGTCAATACAGTACTTTGTTTCTTCCATTATTTTAGCTCAATTGACTTTAAGGCAAATCTCTTTCCACCAATTTCTTCTCACCCTTACCATCATTTGTTATTCTTTTTTCTACTTTTGAAGGTTTATTCAACTTATCAGTTCCTTTACATTTCTTTTTTTTTTCCCTAGTTATTAAATTTCCCCCTTACAATTAAATAATTAAATCAACTCCCATTTCCTCTCTCCTTCAACCTGTATTGTTTTTAAATGTCATATCCACCTTTTAAAAAAAATATTTATTTCCATCATTCTCCTCCCTATTTTTGTTCCTCATATATTCTAGATTTTTATTTGATTTATAAATTTTTAGTACTTTAGTTTTTGCATTCCTCATGGAACCAAAGTTTCTAAGATACCTATTTTGGATTCCAACTTTTAAATAATTTCCATATAATCACCTTGTAGTTACTGATCTCTGACTTCCCTTTTATATGTTGTGCCTCACTCTTGGAAATATTAGTTCCTACTAGTGATAGAGAAGATAATGCCCCATGGTAGAAATTTCCCTATGTTACTGATTGTACAGTCATTATTAACTTTTACTTTTCTCATAATCATTTTCTTCCATCTATTATGCAATGTCTTCCCTGTGTCCATGCCCTCCAGTTTACTGGGTATCAGTTACTATCAGGAGTTCTGATTCCTGAGGCAGGATAAGTGCTCTGATTAAATATCAAATCCTTACAGGTTATACTTCTTCTTAAAGTCCCCTTCTCTCATTACAGAATATCTCTTTTTGTCCATGGGAATATTTAGCAAAGACACCCCCTCCCACCACTGAAACATGATGTCCCTCTTCCTTCCTATCTCAATTCCTTCCTTTGCTTCCTTGTCCATTTTCCATTATCAAATAAGAACATATTTGTAAAGAACTTAGCACAGTGCCTGGGACATAATGGAAACATGATAAATGCTTGTTCAATTTCCTTTCTTCTATACACTATCTTCTTCATGAGATATTATTGAAGTTATTTTCTCCTCATGGATAATCTTTAGCTTGATTATAATATATCCTTATTCTTCTCTATATCCTTCCTTCCCTTTCCTCTTTTATGCACTCTTCTATTTTGTAATTTAGTCTTAGAAATATTAATTTACTTGTATTTGGGAGGTTGTAAATTTTGTAATCTATGATGTTTAGAGACCAGTTTCTCTATCATCACTTCTATATGGCTTTTGCTTCCACCTTTATTTCCTTGTAAGCTTTGAGAAACAAATCTTTTAATTACTTTTGCATTTTTATTATTATTATTATTATTATTCTTTCCCTCCTTGCCATATTTTGTTTAACTTGCTTATACTTTTGTTGTTTAGAGAAGTCTGTAAAGAAAATATGATATTTTATGAATACTTCAGATGCATTTTTGAAGGATCATCTTTTTTTCATTAAATAGGCTTATGTTGGCAAGATGTGTCATCTGGGGATTCATCTTGAACTCCTTTGCTAGTCTGAATACATTATTCCATTTTTCCTGTGGTCTTTAGTAGTCGTGGAATAGTCTTGTGTTATTTGGATTTGCTTTGCAATATAATTGAAAGTCTTTCACTTCTTCATTTGAGGAATTTGTTTTTGTCCCTGGAATCATTAAATAAAATAGTCTTAATATTACAGAAGGCATAAAAAGCTGGGATCACAATCAGGAATAACTACCTACCAAAACTGAGTCAAAATCCTTTAGGGGAAAATGAATATTTAACAAAATAGAAGGTTTTCAAAAATTCCTGATTAAAAAATCAGAGCTGATTAGAAAATTTGACTTTTAAATATAAGACTCTAGAGGAGCATAAAAATGGGGTGGGGGTTTGGATTAATTGGTGCTACCAACCAAATGATGTGGGTGAAAGTAATACTTGAATAGTGAATTAGGTAAGTGAAGGTATTTTCCTCCACTGTTTCCCTTTGGACAGTAGAAGGCTGATCAGTAAGGGCACCTGGAAGTTCAATGAACATATCTAGTTTTAAGATAGATAGATGATAAATAATAGATATTTAGATAAATACTTTGTATCTGGAAGTTTTCAGCATAATTTTTCTTTCTCTACAGGGAATTGGTGGATTTTTCAATCGGCACTCTGTGTGTGTGTATACATGAAATTTTTGGTCTGTTTTCTGATATTATTTCTTGCATTATTGTGTCATTCTTTTTTTTTTTTTTTTTTTTGGCTTGTGTTCTGGAAAATATGTAATCTTTAAATTGTCTCTACATGTATTTCCTTTGAAATCAATATATTTTGTTCATTTGGAAATCATATTTTTATTCTCCATAATTTGTCAGATATTAGTGATAATAGCTAAGCAATCATAATAATTTGTTCTCAAACTTCTTATCTTGGATATATAATTCTCATTAAGCCATTTTTGGTCTGTCATTTTAGTGGAACTATCACTTTCTTTCCAGACACAATATGCAAGTAACTGTATTAAAAAAAAGACATACACAGCATACATTTGAGGTAATCTTAAATAAAATGAAATATCATCAAAAGGGATCACAAAAGGCTTCTTATAAAAGGTAGGATTTTAGCTGGGACTTAAAAGAATCCAGAGATGTCAAGAGACAAAGAGTGGATAGAGAGAATTCTAGGTATAGGAGACAGCCAGTGAAAATGAATGAAGTCTAGAGAGTTCCTCTAGAAAGTTCTCAAGTCTCTACCCACAAAATCCATTTCTCCAGTCAGCTCTAATGAGATTTTCTTAAAGCTAAGATCTGACTGTCACTTCTCTACTCATATAATCTAGTGACTTGTTATTGTCTCCAGGAACAACTACAAAATGCCCTGCTTGGCATTCAAAGTCTTTCATAGCCTAGTCCCCTATCTTTCTAGTCTACATAAACCTTATTCCCTAGCTCATATTCTTTAATAAAGTAACATTTGGTTCCTAGATGTTCCATAGAAAAGACACTCCATTATTCACTAAGCCTTTAGTTCTGTAGGAAATGCTTTAAAAGAATAACTTCCAAAAAGTTGCTTCCAGGCATTTTCTTTTTCTTTTTTTTCTTGCTGTTCCTTATACCTGAAATGTTCTCTCTCATCCATTCTGACTACTGATGTCCCTAGAGTCTATAAGTCCCAACTTAAACTTCACCTTCTAAAGTAAGCCTTCTTTAATATCTCTTAATTCCAGTGCCTTCTCTGAATTAATTACCTCTTATTTATCCTATCTATACTTTGTTTTGTATAATTTGTTAGCCTATTTTCTTTCCAATTAGATTGTAAGCTTCTTGAGGACAGTAACTTTTTGTTTTGTTTTGTTTTGTTTTGTTTTGTGTTGGTTTGTTTTTGGCCCCTTTTTGCATCTTAGCATAGTGACTGGCACTTAGTAATTTCTGAATGTTTATTAAATTGAATAAAATTGAACCCTTCAATGATATTCCTAATAGTGGAGAAATAACACAATCTACCAGTATGAAAAGAAGTTGAAAAATGAATTCATAGGAGATATTACAATAGACTGTTATAAATATCTAGACCTAGAAAGTACCTTAAAGACCACTTTGTGATATTCTTATATTTTCCTTTGATTATATTTATATATTCATCATATCATCTGCTATATTAAAAGTACTTTGGAAACAGAGACTGTCTTTACTATGACAGCTATTTTAGCACTCCAGCAACTAACAGATTAATGCTCAAAAGCATTTAGAGAACAAAAAGAATATACTTATGTGTTAAATGCATGTATAGTGGAAGTGGAATGCCAAAGTGAGACACAAAGCCATTTATTCCTAAGCATGAGCAGAAGAGAAAGCAGTGAAGTAATACTAGCTAAAGAAATCCTCTCAAAAGCAAGAACAGTAATACAGTCTACTCCACAAGCAAGTAGAGATCAGGTTTGGTTTTGGAAACATACTGTGACTTCGGGCAAAGCATTTTACTCTTTTGCATTATAGGCAATCCTTTAAAAGTGTAGTTATCAGACAGTTGTTGACAGTCAAACCACTAGGAGTTTCTCAATATAGAATTCTTTATGCTGACGAAATCATAGGGGTATCCAAAAACCAAATCAAACCAAAAAACACTGACAACCAATAGGAAGAAGCAGAATCAAGGCAATCTTGGCTAGAGATGCCCCCTAGGAATCACGAAGACTTTCCCAGCCTTCCTTCCCTTCAAAGCTTACCTTTGAAATGAACTACCGTGTTTTCCCAATAATAAGACCTATCCCAAAAATAAGCCCTCCCCTTACTGTGTAAGATTCCTCTAAAATAAGCCCTCCCCCGAAAATAAGCCCTATTGAGATTGCTACTGTAGTGAAGGTGATCCCCTGCGCTACACACTACATTACGGTACCCTCTGTATGCACCGTCCCCTCCTCTCCACCTCCCCCCCCCAGGTGAAACGCACACCACGCTCCGAGCTGCATCCAATCAGAGCTGTAGCAGTGAGCGTGTCATCCTGTTCTTCCCCAATGATTTACTTGCTGGTGCCATTGAGAGCAATACCGAGGAAGAGAGCTGAGGCAGGACAACATAAAAACCCGGTATGTAAGCGGGAGTGAGGGGGCATGATGGAGGATAAAAGGGGCATGATGGAGGATAAAAGAAGAACTCAGGGGGCATGATGGAGGATAAAAGAAGAACTCAGCCAGCACTCACAACGCTAAAGAAATGAAGACCTTCCTTGCAGAGAGAAGAATAGATCAAGTAATGATTCCTGCAGGAATCACTGCCTATCTCCAGACCCTTTATATTGCAATAAACAAACCATTCAAGGACCATTTGCACATGGAAGTCAATGACTACATTGAAAATAGAATGGAAAGAAATCAGCGTGGAAACTTTGTGAAGCCCTGTCTGCAAGAAGTCGTGACTTGGGTGAAAAAGTCATGGGATAAAATTACTGACAGCTGTGTCACCAAGGCACTACAAGTAGGTTACCTGGACAATACAAGTTCATTTAAAGAGAGCGCTGGACATGACAGATTGGGTCCACTTCTTCTGAAGGAAATAGAGGCGCAAAACATCCAGGACAGAATTCAGGGTAGGGACACTTATGATGATGTTGTTAAAGAAGATGACATGATCATTATTGAATAAAGGTACTTTTTTTTGTTCACATTTACCTGTTTATTAAAATTGCTGTCAATGTGCATTAAAACAAACCCTCCCCTGAAAATAAGCCTTCTGGTGTTTTTCTGTCCAAAAAAATTAATAATAAGACAGTGTCTTATTATCGGGGAAACACGGTAGTTGTGTGACTATGGATAAGTCACATAATCTCTCCTGCTTCAAGAAACTCTCTAACACTATAAGTTACAACCCAAATGAATATCTTATGGACAAAAGTACAAGTCATTTTATCTACTTATCTATTCAGGTGTATATGTAGAATTCATGGTAATTTTTAAAAAAAATGATACATGGTTAATACAACAGGAATGAATTTTTGGCTTTAGATGCTGAGCAGAAGTTATGTTTCTTTCTTTTTTTTTATGTCCAAGGGAAATTTTTTTTATATAAAAACTTTTTATTGACAGAACCCATGCCAGGGTAATTTTTTACAACATTATTCCTTGTACTCACTTTTGTTCCAATTTTTCCCCTCTCTCCCTCCACCCCCTCCCCCAGATGGCAAGCAGTCCTATATATGTTAAATATGTTGCAGTATATCCTAGATACAATATATGTCTGCAGAACCGAACAGTTCTCTCATTGCACAGGGAGAATTGGATTCAGGAGGTAAAAATAACCCGGGAAGGAAAACAAAAATGCAAATAGTTTACATTCATTTCCTAGTGTTCTTTCTTTGAGTGTAGCTGCAGAAGTTATGTTTCAAAGGCTCCTTTTTCTCTAGGTAGTTTTCAGGTGAACACCAAGAGCAAAATCACACCTTGAAAGAACTAGGGGATCCTTAATAACTAGTTAGGAGGGGCATAAATTATCTAATAATTGGGTTGGTGATTGGAGAAACCAGGACTTCCCTTTGGTTTAGGATTTGCCCTCAATCATTGAAAGATAAAACATACTTAAATAGAGTAGATTAATGAGTTGGGGAATAGTTCTGGTTGATTTACCCATCTCTACTTGTGGAGCAGACTGTAGGAATTGACAGAATCCTGAGGGAGCTGCCACATTGCATCTGTGTTTGAAGCTTTAAAAGCTTTAGTTTTTGTTTTGTTTCTCCCTGAGGGTAGTTAAATTGGCAGTGCTTAGAACACGTATGAAATGTGTCCTACACTACCAAGAAAGCTTTCCCTGGCCACAAGAACCTTCCACTATTTCATACTCCTAATGGGGGCATTTGGCAGCAGGGATAGCTGAGACGAACTTTTCCCTTCTCATGGCAATTTCCATGTTTTACCTTGGCTTAACACTTCAAGATAAATAAACATACTCTCCTAGCACATGCCCCATATCACATAGATCTGGTTGCTGTGTAATCATCAATTTTAGAGAATGAAGATGGGACAGGGCTGAGGTCCCAATTTAAACATCAGTAAGATAACTTCTACTTTGAAGGTCTTTACAGGAAAGAAATGGAAGGAAATTGTGTGGAAAAAGCATTCAGAGAACAAAAAGAACATACCTATAATTCCCAAAGCAACTTGAGGTCAACTGTACCTCAGACAAAAGCTGCTAGTTGGTTCTTCTCTTAAGTACATGAAGCCTTCTTGTCTTCCTTTTTTCAGTAGATTTGTTCTCACAGTATCATTCATCTCTGAGCATGCTCTTCTAGGGAAGAAGTTATTATTATTATTTACTATACTTCAGAACTGGAGAATGAACAGTTAATTGGCAGAAAAACAGGAATTTGGGGGACCGTTGTAGCCTGGTGTTGCTAATTCTCAATTCTCATTTCACTGTGTTTTACAGCTGATCCTGGATCACTTGGGTACCCTACTGGGCTTAGAACACAGGACAACAGAAATTAAGGAAGGCAGTTTGTGGTTTTAGGAAAAACTTTGATGTAACTTTTCTTAATCTTTGCTTTGTTGTTACCATAACTCTTCTCCAAAAAAACCATCAAATGTAGCAGGAGGAGAACCCCCCCCTAAAAAAATCCTTCAAATTTTGTGATGCAAGCATTGTTATTTTAAAATAAAACCTAGTTTATTACAACCCACTTGGAATTTAATGCTATAATACTTTATTTCAACATTATATGACATCATTAAAGACATTTTATATTGTTTTTGCCTATGGTTAGAAATTATGTCTGCTTAATCAATTCCATTATGCATTCAACCATCCATGACACATCAAAGGCTAATAAGATTTTTTTAAAACTTTGCTTGCTTAAAATGATTTCCCTCCAGATCAAGATGCAGAGCACAAAATATTAATCAGTTTAAATAAATATCAAGACTACCCAAATAATATGAATAATTGGCACAGTGTAGTGCCTACTGCCCAGTTCCCAACAGCTGGTCGCACTGGCACATGGCACCATCTCAACAGTCTTTGAGATAATGACTTTGGCATCTGCCGATGAGTACTCGCTACTGCCCACAGAATTTACAACTCACAAGTGGGAAACAGAGGCTCCAACAGAACTTTTTTATGCAAGGTCTTTGAAATTTATTAATGTAATGCAAACACAAGCCTTCCAACCCATTAAATTGTTGATGTTATGCGAATCCACTCTGGAATTGCAGATCCTCATTAACATTATTTGCATGTTAATCTGCATCTTTTTAATTAGTGATATTATTTATGCACATAATTTTCGCCTACTGGTGCCAAGGCTGAAGCGCATTAATTAATCTACTGAGATGCCAAACTGTTTATTTTCTCCGTACTTTTATTTGTTTACATGGTGTTTTGGATTCAGGGAAAATAAAAAAGAGCCTGAAGAATAAAAGCAGAAAGACAAGATTAACTAAAAGCTCTTTTTGTTTTCATAATTTAAATTGTAATATTAGCCAAATGTTGTGTTTCTTCCCTCAGAGATCGGTTATTCAGTTACATTACCTTGATGTATTATTAAAATTTATAATGGACTCTAGAGGCTTCTTTTAGTTCTCTCCTTCATTTACAGAATATACTCAATGTTATTTTAATCTTCCTACAACGCTTCCATGCATAGGCAATGATCACTTCTCCCTTGTGAATCTCCAGAGCTGCTCCACTTTGCACAACTGATAAACATTTAAATAAGCCTTTTCAAAAAAGAATAGCTTGTAAAATTATTAACCCATTAATGGAGTTAGTGGTTGCTCTGCAACCCAGCTTTTCTCTAACTAGGTCAATAGCAAAATTCATTTGATAGTTGGGTGTTCTCATCTCTAAACATTAGTTCAGCAATATAATCCAGATCTTGGAATGATGGAATTCATTCACATGTGCAATTATGAAATCTTTCTTTTTAAAACATAATTAAATCTGTTCTGCATTTATCTGCTGTAAATGCATACTCTTTTAGACTCAGAAGAAGAAAGAGGTAAGGGAAAAGAGATTATATGCCATTGGGCCTCAAAATAAATGATCATATAATTCAAGAGTGGTGCTTATTCCAAGTGAATGAAAATAAAAAAAAATGCATTACTCTAACAACCATCACACAATATATATTATTTATGATGTATCAAAGAGAGTGTCTATGGAGCAATCCATAAGTTACACAAATAAACATTTGTGTTATTAGAAGAGCCAAGTAATGATTTGCTTCTAGCTTTAATTTCCCAGGGATGCATGTAATATGTGTACACCCTGAATGATCCTGAATGGGTACCATATCACTTACACATCCAAACATATCTCTTAGGAAGTGTGATCAGGAAAAGGAAAAGTAAGCAAGTAGGTAAATTATATATATATATATATATATAATATACACACACACACACATATATATATATATATATATTTTTCCCCCTTTCTTTCTTCTAAGTTGAATATGACCTCATATCCCACCAGTGACTAGATCCATCAAGGTTTGCCTTTAGTAAATCATCACAGCAGTCACACATTTTAATAAGATTGTTGAAGTCTATCAGGCATGACAGTGGAGGGAGAGCTGAAATCAGATCCAAGTTCCCCGTTTGCTTGGTTATTTGAATAGCATGAAATACCTGGTTGTAGTTCATTTTTCAAATGGCTTAGCTTCAAGTGTGGAGAGTCTTAGTTCATCTGAGGGTCGCCTAAATAAGGCTGGATTGTAGGGCATTTAGAAATTTAATGCCAATGGGCCAGGCATGAGATTCTTAGAACATAAATTGAGATTGGGGAGACTGTAGATTTATCAGTGTTATAAAATGAGATTTGGGGAGGAAAAGTCCAAGAAATATGCCCTGGAAAGAAAAAGCGCCACACTTAAAATCAGGAAATTGGTTAGAGTTCAGGCTCTATGTTTTAATAACTGTGACCTTTGAAAAGTCACTTAAACTTCCCCAACCTCCATTTCCTTTAGTAAAATAAAAATAATAATGCTCATACCACTTAACCCACAGAGATGTTATGGGACAAAATGAGATCAGTTATTCAAAAAGTCCAAATTTAAATTCAACAAAAATGCATCACTACTAGTACTTCCAAATTATAATACACTAAGGATTTCAGAGATTGAAAATATAAAACAGTTTTTATTCTCAAGGAGCTTGTATAGTAATAGGAAGAAAAAATAGATAAAAATAAATATTATAGGAATGAGTATGGTAAGTGCAAAGAGAAAGTCTAGACAGAATGCTATGAGAAATAAGAGTTTTTAGATCAGTTTTAGTGGAGGAGATGGGTAGGAGGGAAAAGTTTTCATAGGGTAGCTATCACCTACATAAGACCTTTAATGAAGGCAGATGTGAGGAAATAGTCTATTCCAACCTTGGGTACTCACTATACTATCCTAGCAAAGTCAAGGTAAGGCCATAGAACAAGATTAGAATGCAAATCATATTAGTTCAGTTTGAATGGAACACAGGGTATAATGTTTTGAGATAAGGATATACATACAAGCCAGATTGTGGAGAGAGTTGAATGTAAGATCAAGAATGGATAATGTTATTTGGTAAGCAATAAAGAACCACTGAAGATATTTAAGTGAGAATTGTTGTGAGGCCATGCTGTGAGAAACTTGTTAGAAAGAAGAGAACATGGAAACTGGGTATGATGCTATTATTATTATTATTTGAGCTTGAAAACAGGGGGAGTTTAAAGTAGAGTATTTGCAATAGAGGTGAGAGGGAAGAGGCAGAACAAAGAGATACTATCTAGATAAAGAAGCATAGAGCTTAACAGCTAATCATATATAACAAATGAGGGAGAGAAAAATCAAAGATGGATCCAAAGTTAAAAGCCTGGGCTATTAGGATTAAGGTAGTACCATTAAGATAAATCAATGTCCCAAAATTAGAATTGTAAGGGATCTCAAACCCCAAACTCCACATTGAGCAGATGAAAAAACAGAAGCCTAGGAAGGCTATTAAACTCCCCCAAATCACAGATTCTTAATAGGGTGGCAAAACGTGTTTTAAGAGATAAAATAAGGAGTTTCCCTGTTAGACATATTGAATTTGAAATGTAGGAAAAAATATCCATTAAGTAGCTTAAAATATGAATTTGTAAGAATATCAGAGAAACTATGGGGAAGAAAGCATAATAATGCATTGTTGGTAGAATTGGGAACTGACTCAGCCATTCTACAAGGTAGTTGGATATGTGCCCCCAAAGTTACTAAAATATGTGTATCCTTTGACCTAATCATACCATTTCTAGTCCTATATTCCAAAGTTACCAAAGGATTATTTATGTCAGCTCTTTTCTCAGGAGACCAAAATGAGATAAACAAGAGATTGCCTCTTATGGAATGGATAAACAAAATGCAATATATAAATAAAATATTATATTATTGCAGCATAAAGAATAGTGAAATTGACAGTTTAGAGAAAACTGAGAAAAATACAATGAGAATAATTTAAACAATAAAAAATATTATATAGAAAAAAAACTCTAAGATACTTTAGAATATTAATTTAAAAAATGATAATCTATGTGTTTAAGGACTTGTGGCACTTATTTTTTCTGGACTTGACATCTTCACCACCATCCCCATCTCCATATATATAATGGAATCAAGAGGGCAAGGTCTGGTAACTTGTGTGGTCTTCATGAAAACCCTAAGGCAAAGTTACCTAACTCCACAAAGGGTGGACATTTTTTTTTTTTTTTTTACACCATTAGGTTACCAGGAAAGTACATCAAGGAATCCAGGGGTCAGTCAAATCCCAGAGTCGACTCCATTTCCTTTTAAGGAAAATGAATTCATCTTGTAACTACATGGCACAATGAAGGGAATGATGGATTTGGATTTGAAGTTGAGAAGACCTGAATATAAATCTTGCCTCAGACAATTACTAGCTATATCACTCTAATGTTTAACCTTCTCTAGTCTTATTGTCCTCATCTCTGTAATGTTGATAATAATATTACTTATCTCACTGGATTGTTTTAAGGGTCAAATTAGCTAATCCATGTGAAAATGCCTCACTAATATTAAATCACTACACAAATGCTGATTATCATTATAACTACTGTCATTGTTGTCATCATCATTTCAGGGAGATGAAGAAATCCTGGCTCTATTATAATATTTAAGACATAATTTCAATATGAGATTATTTCAACAACTCAGGAGTAAAGCTTTGGAAAGAAAGAAAGAAGATTCCTTGAACTTGAATTAGAGAATAGGAAAAAGAGAATGAGAGTGAATATAGAGGGAGTTTCCCCCTGTTCCTCCTCTCTCCTTTCTCCCATTGAACATGTCTTGGGAGAATCTGGAGACAAGTGAAAAATAATGCCACCCTCATAAAGAACATAGTAAGTATTTTGAGGAAAGGAAGGTTCGTAAAGTGCGACTTTTTTGGTTAAGGACTCTCCATGGACCCTATATAGATTTTAGAAGAACTTCATAAAAAGCAGGGGGAGATTTTCATCCAGCAATCAGGGTCTGTGAGAGACCCTCTTACCACATGTGCTCTCCAAACTTAACACATCTCCCTAGACTTTGTATGTACTTGTAGGAGAATGTGCACCTTTCTACAAAGAGATCCTACATTTGCACTTGGGGAACAATACACATTGTTAATGTTAATTGCTTCCCTACTAGTATTTGTTTAATCCAGGAGAGAATTAGTATTTTGGAAGCCTCTGTCGTGTAGTGTTGCAATAGAGCAGTAATTCATTTTATTAATAAAATTGTTGTTGCTACTGCTGCTGCTACTACTACTACTAGTACTAGCATTTATATCACAATATGAGATTTTAAAATTGTTACATGTAAGTATATATATTCTATCAAATTTGTTCACTTAGACTTATTTGATATGCCAAATATATATCTTTTTATTTTGTTTTACATAATTCTCCCACATATGAACTGAATATTAATTCTAGTTTGGTTAAAGTATGTAGTTGCTTGATTTCTTCTTCAGAGACATTTGTGGTTGCAAGTTAAAGAATATTTGTAAACTTTTAATTAAAAAAATAGATTTTGTATAATTGAGATATGCCAATTCTGTTTACTGTAACAATCAGGGATAGGTATAGAATGTCTTGCTCATAGTTAGATAATTCAGTGGGTCTAAGTATTGCTTATATAGTCTTCTGCTGATATTTTTTGATTTCCAAAATCACTTTAGCTTCTTTTGTCAAAGCAACATTTGAAGTTATTTTCACTGAATGATTCTTAGTATATTCTCTAAGATAGATTATATCCATTGACTCCACTAAAGAAATGCTATTTATTCCACTTCACCTCTATAGTTCTTGGTCTTTCTCTTCTTCCTCCTCTCCTTCCTCTTCCTCCTCCTTTTATTTTATTGGGTCATTTGGTAGAGGAGGAAAGCCAGGGGAAAAATCCCAATTCAATTTATATTATATATTGTTTCAGAGAAGAGCACCAGCACAAAAAGCACCTTCCAGTTAAATTATTTTTGTACATTCTGTTGTGTATCACTAAGCAACAAACATTCATATTCATGTAAATTCACATGAAAAGGTTATTGCTTCTAACCTAATCACCATGCTTTTAACTCAAAGCTGGCTACCACCTTCCTTAACCTTTTCTGCTCTTTAAGTGGAATGTTGAAGGGAAAATCATCAAACTCCTTCCAAAGTCTTCTTTTATAGATGGTAGAAATTGGATTTCCAGCTCACGCTACTTTGTATCTGCAACTTTTTTTCAGGAACAAAAATACTTTTTTCAAGATGAGTGTGAGCTTTATTCTTGATTTAGTTAATTTTAGTTTAATTTCAATTCTTATTCCAAGAATAAGATGTCCCTGCTCTGGGCATCACTTTCCCTTCCCTTCTCCATCTCTACTTACTTTCTTGCTTTCTTTTGTGTATTATCTTATTCCCTTGAGGTGACTAGGTGTGACATTGGAGAAAGTTCTGGGCCTGGAGTCAGGAAGAGTCCTTCTCCTAAATTCAAATCTAGCTTCAGACACTTAATAATTGTATGACCATGGGCAAGTCATTTAACCCTGTATGCCTCAGTTTTGTTATCTGAAAAAAAAATGAGTAGAAGAAGGAAATGGTAAATCATTCAAGTATTGTTTCCCAAGAAATCCCACTCCTCAAAAGGGGTTGCAAAGAGTCTGACTTTAACTGGAAAATAACTCAACAACTTCCTCCATTAAAAAATAAGTTGATTGAGGCAAATACTATCTTTCTCTTTCATATTTGCATCCCTTACCCTTTCCAGTCTCCTTTTGTGCATTTTTATCCACCTTAGATTTATAAACTCCATGAGGGCCTGGATTGTCTTTTTTTTTTTTTTTCTTTTTTCTTTTGCTTATATATATCTTTAGCACTTAGTACAGTGCCTGGAACATTTGTCGTCTGCTTTTTTTTTTTTTTTCCTTCAGTAATGTCTAACTTCTAGTGATCCTATTTGGAGTTTTCTTGGCAAAGATACTGAATTGGTTTGTTTTTTCCTTCTCCAGACAATGAGGAAACTAAAGCAAACTGGGTTAAATGACTTTTTTAGTGTCATATAGCTAGTATTTTCTGAGGCCAGGTTTGAACTCAGGAAAAAAAAAGTGTTTCTGACTCCAGACCTAAGACACTATCCACTGTACCATTTAGCTACCCTTCTAATAGTCAATGCTTAATAAATATTTAATGTATTATTATAAATTTCCCAACTTTTTTTCAGGAACAAAAATACTTTTTTCAAGATGAGTGTGAGCTTTATTCTTGATTTAGTTAATTTTAGTTTAATTTCAAGGGCAATGAATTTGGGTAAGTCAATGGCTCTTTGATGGAAATTGTTACAATGATCACTATGATGGGACAGTACCCAAAAGATCAAAACTCATTTCATCTTCATAAGGAGAAATTATTCACTCAGTGTTCTTGGTTAGGAGTTGATATATAGAATACTCATTTTCCTACATTTGTACTTTCAGTAGAACAGACTATAATTGCATTGAGAACAACAATGTTAAATTTGCAAAGAGTTTAGGAAGCTAATTGGATTCCTTAGCTGCCATATGAATCTTATGAATCACATAGTTACATTTTCATCGAATTTATGATAGAACATGAGATTTGACCTTGTTTTATTGAGTATGCTAAAATATGACCATGACATATATTAAAGATACCCAATATAGAAAAATCTGAGAAAATAGTAAAATAACAGCTTATCAGATTGAGAAAAGTATTGAAATGGACCTGAATTCAATCATTCAGTTAAACAATAAGCATTTAGTAAGTGCCTATCAGATGCTAAATTCTAAAAGTATAAAAACAACAATGAAATTGTCCCTATAACAAAGATTTGTTTTTTATTGTGATGATATAGATACCTATGTATGTATATGTATGTCTCTCTATATAAAATACATGTACAATAAGTGTACATAATATATCTCTCACTTATTAGCTATTTGTGTTTAAGCATGACTGGAATTGAATCTTGGAGCTGTCTCCTATTATCTGTGTAACATTTATAAAATCACTTAATCTTCATTCATTTCAGTTTCCTCATCTATAAATGAGGGGATTGGGTCAGATGACCTCAAAGATCATTTGTAGTTCGAAATCTATGATCTATTTGATCCTCAACATTCTTATAGGTACAATAAGGTTTAGGCTAGATTATCACTAAGATGTCTTCCAGCTCTCACTTTCTCTAACTTTAATTAAGGATGATAACATTAAAAAAAAAAATGATTCTTCACTTTAATTAAGAATTAATCAATAAATTATTTTATGTAGTAAGCTTTGTTTTTTTTTTAAGTTTTTTTTTTTAGATCAGATTTAATTATCCAAAAAATTCAATTGATCCTTAACTTCTCAAGAAAACATTGGTGATATAAACTGGCATTTCCCTATGAATTTCTGATTAAAAGGTATCAAATACTGCCCAAAGCAATGACACGAAGCAATAGGGCATAGAAAGCTTTTGCTTTTATAGGGGCCTTGCACTAACCTAGCACTAACCAAAGGATATGGAACTAAATGCTGCCAAATTTTGTGTGATACAGCAAAATTGGGAATCAGCAAGAGATCTTTATTATACATGCTTTAAATTATATACATTATCTTTTATCCTCTTTTATAAGATATCTTCCATTAACTTGCTTTGTCTTTTGGTCTTTTGTATTTAGACCATCTTGTTCTGTGATGGATCTCTCTTGCAGCTCTGGCATGTTGAGGGCAGAGGATGGGGGTGGGCACAGGTGAGTAGTGACATCTGCACTTTGCATTTTAGTTTACAACCTCTTTAATTATAACCAGTCTCTAAAGTACTTACACAATGCTCTTAAATATAGCTGACCCTCTTTATTTAATTTCATTTGCCTGTTAGTATTTGGAGACTATCCAGGAAAGCACTTCAGTAAATTCAATAAAGTTCATACTATAATTAATATAAAACCCAATAACAATGGGTAACTACCCCTTTCTAGAGAACATCATAATTCGGCTGGAGGCACAAATATTTCAGGGAATTAAATAATAGAAATTAGATAGACTGAATGTAAAGAAGTTTTTTATTTAGTATAATTAATCAGCTTTAAATGATGTGGAATCTCTAACCAAGTGCCCACGCATGTTGTCCTGAGGTTTTATCATGGTAAGGTTATATTACAAGGATATGGATTTTGCAGGGATAAATTGCTGATTTTCCTCTTCTTCAGTCACAACAAATTGAATTAATGTATGCTTTTACTTTGGAATCTGTTTTAATGCTCACTTTTATGCATGCTATAATTTTGAGCTTGCTAAAGATGCAGCACCCCATATTATGGACTTGTTTCTTGTTTGTTGCATTACCTTAACTCATGATTCTAGATATAACATAAACCTTTTATAAAAGCCAAAACTTTCTAATCATATTCAATTTGTTTGACTTAAGAAGCTAATATTAAAGGATGATAATCAAGGATGGTAAATAAATAAAGCTTAAAGAAATTACTTCTATTGGAATAGGGCAATGACTGCGTTTTAAGTAAGTCAATTACTCTTTATTTATTCTAGATACATTTAAACACTATATAATACATTAATTTCCACACTCTTCTTTATAATGACTTCCCCACCAAGTGGAAGCTCTTAAAGTGAAGAAGGGAATCTATGTTGTAAGTGGGCAAACAAACTCCTCACCATCAGCTTGTTTTCAAGATGCTGCCAATGTTATTATTTCATTAATAATGCATTTTTGGTTGTCAAAACTCATCAGCATTGTAGTTCTTTGCTAGAAACTGTTTATTATAAATCACTTTGTGACAATGCATTATTTTGCAGAGAACTGGAAACAGAATCATTCACTGTCAACTGGAATTAGCAGTCAGGAAACTATAGTCTTTCAGGGAGGGAAATAGGTAAATTAGCATATGGAAATCTGCTTTAAAATATCAGCATGTACTTGTTGACATAAGAAAATGAACAATGTGTATTCAGGCAGAGAGATTAAAGTTACTTGAAACATTTCCTAATTGTTCTTGGTGGCTAATAAGAAAGTAATGTTTGAGTAATGTCAATTTTTTTATACTCATTTGGGGTTTGTACCACTTGTAAAATAGATATTTTATGAAGAACTCTCACAAGAGATCAAAATTGTTTAAATCAGACCATAACATTGTAACAATATGTTAATCCTATTCTCAGACCTTTTAAAATCCTATTGTCTACCAGTTACAATAAGATTTCAATTTACACATTATGTTTATTTATGGTGAATAGAGGGGAGACATTTCATGAGAGAGATCCCCACTGCTAGAACAGATGGGCAACATCTCAGCCTTGTTAAACAGAGCTATGTAGAACATTTTAAGCATGAAGCAAAACTGGTGAACTGAGCTTTTCCAATCTTTTGATGGTTTGATAAGTTAAAAAAGAAAAGTTTTCTTCGGGAAAAGAAACAAATAGAATCACATTCAATAATTAGAAAATTTTATTTGAGAAATAAAAACTCTTTGGTGGGGAAAAAAAACATTAGCATGTCAGATTTCATACAATGAGTACATATTTATATTTGTATACATATATATTATGTGCATATATCCATATGCACACACACATGTGTGTATATGCATAATTTGAAATCTTGGGATCATAAATTTGGAAGGTCATCCAGCTCAATTCCTCTCATTTTACCAATGATGAAATTGAGAATCAGAGTAAAATGAGCTAAGTAAGATTATATAGCTAGTAAGTGTTATAAAACTGGGATAGGAACTCATTCTGACTCCAATACAAGTATTCTTTTTTGAATGTACCACTCTTATTTAGTTCATGTCATGTTTACCTCAGATGGAAATTTTAAGTAAGTTCCCCCAATTTTTTTTGGGGGGGAGGGTGAGGAACTTGACTTTCTTCATTCTAACAAATGTCCTACACATTGGGAAATATAATATTTGAAAAGTCTAAGTGGCACCAGATTGTATCTAAATCTGAATTACACTTTATCAAGTGCTTTACTATTCTCTCAGATATTATTGAACCAATAATTCACATTATGATTTTTGTGTTGTTGTTGTTTAAAGTCTTTTTGAATGAGTAATAAAATAATCAACCAACCACTTGACTCCTTTTAGTCAGTAGAGATTGGTTCCTAAGTTACATTTATAATCAAGAATGATCACATCTTTGCCATAAAGGGCAAAGCAAAACATATAAGTATTATTAGGATAGGTATAGAGACTCACCATACCTATTGTATGTGAGTCTCATGCAATAGACTCACCTAAGTTCTATTATTTCCAGAACTTATTATAAATTTTATAATCCTCTTGTTACATTTGGAAGAGCAAATAAATATATCCTAGATAAACATTATAGGTAATTTCAAATTTCAGGAAATTTATATAATTCACTTTTGTATAAATTATGATTAACCCTCCCTTCCTTTCTCCAATACCACAAACATATGTTCTACTGTGTATTTATAATTTTTGCCATATATTAGCAAAATAAGCATTAAAATTTGATGCCATATCTTCTTAGTTTTGCCATTTGTAAAAGTCATAAAATTGTGAATATATCTATATTTGTGTATCTGTGTGTATAAGACACAATGATGTGTATACAAGTATGCATGCCTATGTATTATATATACACATGTATGTGTATGTGCATATATGTAAATATGTATGTGTGTATATACTATATGTTCAATCTTTTCTCCATGTGTGTATGTATAACTATATATATATATGTATGTATATACACATGAAATTTATCACATGGCTTTTTTCTTGCTTAGTTTTGTCAAGTTCCAAAGACAGTAACTCCATGGAGACTCTAATTCAAATAAATGAAAATTTTCAGTTTAAGAAAGAATTATGAAATTCCCCCAGTGAAAAAATTATCTAGTGATTCAATGTAATTCAACATATATTAAGTTTCTTATGTATAAGACCATAGTTATAAAAGCCAAATTATTTTCCCTGTATAGAAACATTATCCCATTAGTTTATTCAGACATCATCTATCCTTTGTCTTCATGTCTCTATTTCTGTTTGTCTTGTTGCCTTCTCTTCCCATATAATTCTACAGATATATTAATTTACTGCCTGTTTTGGTTATCTCTATAAATGTATTCATCTATATTGAAATTCATTAAAATCGTATACTCAGAAATTTCAGTTGTAACATAGAAATTATCATGGAGTTATAGAGGTTGCATGGCACTGTCAATAATACATCAATGATGACAAAAAATGTGAAATACAGAGGGAAAACATAGAGGAGGGAAATAGTTCAGATTAAGAGAGGTAAGACCTTTTTCTTTCTGAAATGTTCAAAATTAATCCTTAATGGACACAGCATTTTGAACATCCAGAAACATGAATTAATTGTTTATATTTTGAACATGACATTCTTGTTTAGGGATCAAGAAATAAACACACTATTGGAAAAGCTGAATTAAATAAATCTTGACATGCTTGCTAAAATATGAAAACAGAAGTAAAAAAGAAGTTGAAGTTAAATAGAAAAATGATTCTGAACTCTTCCTCAGAGAAGCAAAAATAGGAGATGACTGAATTGGGCTAGATCAAAGACACTTTTTAAAGATAGTGAGCAACATTATTATTTCATGGGAAAGGTGGAACTTGACTTGTATTGTTGATGATAAAAATTTGTAAAACAAAAAATTAAAGCAAAAGAAAGAAAGGACAGAAGGAAGGAAGGCAGGAAAGAAGGAAGAAAAGAAAAGAAAGAAAGGAAGAAAGGAAATGACCACATAGTTATCATAGCATAATATATCAATACCTATTGCAAAGGTGAGGAGACAGTAAAACTCAATAAAATTACATATATATGTTTGTATATACATATATGTCTGTATATACATACATATATACATATGCACACTTTAATAATCTGTTATTGCAATTAAAAGATGGGCATTAGAGAGGTCATCAACAACAAAAACTGTTGGGAAATATGGCTTAGTAATAACAAATGAAATAGATCAAAGACTAGTTGATTCTGAAGGAACTTTTCACATGAAGATTATGAATAATTTCAAAAAAGAGACAATAAATATTAGAATTGGTGAATAGTTTATAATATTATATGAATAAAATTGATTACATTTTCAGAGATAGGAAATTACCTAACAGGCAATCACTGATTAATCAACTGACTATATAGTTATACAATCTATTAAAGTAAATATCAAATCATAAGTAAAGATAAAAATAAGTTATTTTGTGAATAACTGAAAGAACTCCAACTTGAAGTATTGATTCCAAAAAATAGGGGAAAGGAAAAATGAACATATGCCAATGTAATCAATTGCCATTTTCTAAGGAGTTTAAAAGAGAATAATTTGCCTCAGTGAAGAGCATCAAATAATCCTTAGCCAACATATATTTTATCTCCATAGTCAGTGAATAGATAGCACAAATTTGGTTTGGGATAGAAACTTTAAAAAAAGTAATCTTTAGAAATATATCATGATAGGAGTAGTTACCTGTTGGAATCTTTACAAATTGTTAAGTCATTAGAGTTGATAGAAACAATAATTATCTAATTTAGCATGGTTCAGTATCACTGATCTGATCTTACAAGGAGATGTTCTGGGCCAGAACCTGAAACAAGATACTAAGCAGAACTAATTGATACAATGCTTGTGTTCACAGCTTCTCATTGGAGTTCACACGTTTGGGAGATTTCAGGGTTTAGTATGAGATATCTGAATTCACACCTCCCTTGAAGCTCTTAGGGCCAGAGAGCACTCTGGGAAGAAACCCACAATCCCTCTCTCTCGAAGGAGCATAAATAGAGTTTCAGTGAGCCCAGTCAAGAGAGTTCAGTTGAATTAGATTGGAGAGGAGCATGCTGGGACAGACACAGAGCACTCTGGGAGATTGAGAGCCAGAAGCCCTCTCTCAGAGGCAAGACAGATTCGCCTTTGTTCTGGCTGAGCTGAAGGACAAACCTTTGGATTTGGAGACATTAGGAGGGAGCTCTTGGAACTAAGCAGAGAGATAGGTCTCTAAGCTAATCGGCTATATTGGAGACAATAAAAGATCTGAACTTTTATCACCTGGCTGTGTTTTGAGGTGATTATTACTCTTAACCGAAACTAAGGCTGTCTCCAGAAAACCTCCCCAAGAAACCAACCTCTTCCAGAGAGAACTTATATTTTAAAGAAGAACAAGACCTCCAGCAGTTACCATCTAAGTAGTTATCATCTTATTGATTGACAAAGCATAGTGAAAGGAAAAAGAAGTTTACAAAATGTTTGCTAAGATAACAAATTAACTCAAGTGTTCAATAAGATACAATTAGAAGGAGGATAACAGATTCAAGGGAAGCTTATTAAGATTGTTGTTGCAAAGATCAATGGAAGTTCAGCTACAATATTTGGATTCTCCTCTCATAAAAATGAACTTATTCATGAGAAATTATAAAACAAATATAGGAAAACTAGCTACACTAACCAAATTTCATTTCATTTCACATCTATAGTGAAAGCATCACAATTTTGCTAATATTGAGGCAGGGATTCTCACAATATCTGAAATACAGAATGTCAAATGTTTAGAAAAAACAGATTGATCATTATCCTTCCTTCCCTCTCCTCAAAAAAAAGTTTATTAATGACTATCAGGCTAGATGTCTATCTATTTGAAATCTTTATGGGATTAATCTAAATGTACATTAAGGGATGAAATGATTTTTTAGAATCACATATTTGGAGCTAGCAATGATTACAGAGGTCATCTGTTCTAGCACCTCACTTTGTTAATAAGTATATGAAGAGCCAGAGATATTAAGTGATTCTCTAGAAGTCACTCAGGTTGTGAGGTGAAACTCAGATACTCTGCTTTGATTCCAAACCAAGCAGACTTCCCTGCCCCGCCCTTACAAACAGTATTTTGTAGCACAGTACATTATTTATATTCATGCAACTCAGTGAAATAAGCAAGAATGAGATTCTATTATGCTCATTATTTGTTGACCCTAAAAAAAAGCATTTGATTCTGTAGAATCAAATATGTAGATTGTATTGCACAAGTTCTGTCAAAAATATTTTAAATGAGTAGTAGGAAAGAAGGCTTCATTTACAAAATAGCATAGTATTTTAAATGAACCTTAGTTTCTTCTTGAAACAAAGGTTCTTCTCTTTCACACTAGTCTTCTTCAAGTCATGCCTTGTGATTCCAAATATGGAATATCATATTCTTTCAAGAACTAAAGTGAATGCTGGTAACTGTAGCATTTTGTATATGAAAAAAAGTTCATGAAAACTTGTATAAATACTATTGGGAGAATATATAATTGGAAAGGAGGTGTGCTGATTATATGATTAAAGTTATAGATATTCAGTCTGTGTGCTGCTTCAATGATCTTGCTAGATGAAGAATTCTATAAGAAGATATTTATTATACTGAATGGGATCCCTAGGAAAAGACAAAGGTAGCATAATATAAGATGCTATAGATTGAAAGGAGTATCCACATATATAGGCTCACTAATCTAAGTATCATCTAAGTCTTTAATAACTAAATCTTTCTTGAAAAATGGGAGATAAAAGGATTAATATGTATATTCAAGTAGACTGAAAGTCATTTGTGCTAAAATGCAAAAATGTCATAAACAATTTGCACCAAATCTTTCTTGTTTTGATAGGGGATGAATAAGAAAACAAGAAGTAATTTGGTGTCTCAAGGATTTGGGGAGAAAAGAAGGTAGAATAGGGAACATGATCCAAAGAGTAGGGGAAGAAGTGAAAACAAACTTCACAAAATATATTCATCTTCAACTTATTGGGAACAGAGAGAAGCTGTATAAAAAGTATTTTTGGCATAGCTAGTATGAATGCAGGTGCCTCTTATTTATATGATGTATGATAATCACTTTTTACATTGTGACTGACTTTGTTACATAAAGGTGTCCATGAAAGAAGTTTCAATAACTCCATTTTGGCAGCATGGAATAGTAGGTGGAGAGCTGGCCAGAAGACCTAGATTGAAATTAAGCCTGTGAATCACAATGACTGTGTGACCCAGGTAAAGTCTTTTTACTCCTTTATTCAACCTTCTAAGACTTTCATTTGAAGAGAAAAATGCTAATCTATATTGTTAGAAGAAATTTCCTCATCTGGGAATTTCTTTTTCTATACTAGTTCAAAGTTCATTTCCATATTCTCAATTACTATATCTAAATATTGAGAGAGAAGAGAAATCTCTGCAACATTGTCTATTTAATCATCATGGTTATTTAGATGATTATTCACCAATTCATGACCATTTATTTTGAATTTATTAATGTTTGCTACAGGCTAAGCCTGATGTTTAAAGTTTTGATATAAAAAGAAAGGCAGAAGTATGGTCTCTGCTCCCAAGGAGCTCACTTTTTAATGAGAGAGTCATTATGAAAACAATTATGTACATTTAAGATATACAGAATGTAAATAAATCTCAGAAGGAAAATACTGGTGAGGGGTGAAGACATAGAATTAAGGTGTCTTGCAGAAAGTAAGATTTGACTGAAGTCTTGAAGCATGTCAGGGGATCAGGGAGTCAGAGATGAGGGAGAGAATTCGAGGACTTAGTCACAGTCAGTCAAAAGATAGAATGTCATGTGAAAGGAATAGCAACTGGATCTGTAAACATGGATCACCAAGTCCATGGAGGGCAATATTTTAAATGAAGATGTAGTAAAAAGTCAGGTTTTGAAGTGCTCTAAAAGTCAATCAGCAATTATATTTGATCCTAGTAGAAATAGAGAGCCACTGGAATTTATTGAATGAGGAGGAAGCATCACTTGGTCAGAGAGTTATTTTGGCAACCGAGTAAAGGTTGGAATGGAGGGAAAGAAAACAAGGTAGGGCAATCAGATAACTCTCAACAAGGCTATTGTAGCAGTCTAGATTGGAAGTAATGAAAACTTGGACTAGGATGGTGGCTCTATGCTCTTAGCACTTAAGTGCCTATACTTCTGGCATTTACTTCAGGGAAGCAGCATACAAATGGACTTAAAGGTCAATTTGCTTGCTGATGTCATTCATATAAGACCAACCCAAACTACCAATATGAGTTTGGAGAGAATAGTTAGTACACATATTCGTGTGAAAAAAAATCTGAAGCTTTATTGAAATGTAGGCTTACCTACATTTGTAACCTACAATGTAATGTGGCAAGTAAATGGACTAACCTAATTTTATAATAAATTGATCAACAATTTTGCATCCAGAGTAAGGGAGGTGATAGTCCCTTTGTACTTTGCTCTTATCAGACCAAGTCTATAGTAGTGTGCACATGTCTGAACAACTCATTTTGAAAGGAATGCTGACAAGTTGGTCATATTTAGAGTATTGGATAAGAAGACATAAAATTCTGCCAGATGAGGCACTGAGAATGTATATTCTGAACAAGAGAAGACTTTGGAGAGACATGGTTGTTGTTTCTAAGAATTTTGATTGTGAAAAAGAAGTTAGGTTTTCTAATATTAAGTCTTTACAAAAATAGAATAGGCTAACTTGGAGAATAGTGACCTGATCACTTGCAGGTCTGCAAGCAGAATCTGGTTAACAACATTTCAGTAACAACATAATTAGAATTTGAGATTTTAGTTGAGGTTGTAATGGAATTTCCCTGAGGTCCCCTCCAATTTTGCAATCTTGTGATTTTCAGGAGTCTACTCCTTGACTTCCCATGCTGGAAGATCCCTTTCTCCCTGCAGGCCCTTCTTCCTTTTGCTTAGTTTCTTCTGGAATCAATAAATATTTATTAAGCACCTGTTATATGCCAGGCTCTGTGCTAAGAACTGGGGATACAAATAAAACAATCCCTTGCAATTTAATCAGGGAAGATGATTCACAAAAGTAAATTGGAAAATAAAGGGAAAGCTATCAGGAGGTAACTGATACAGGGACATTTTTTCCATGAAGTTCAAACTAAGCAGAACTGCATATGGAAAGTGATGCAAAGAAAATATTTATTTACAAAAGTTTCTTTTACTGAGGAAAATATTCTTTCAAAACAAAGTTTTCACTTGCTGTTACAGTAAACAATAAAGTATAACGATAAAATAAGAAAAAAAGCAATAATAATACATACTTGATTTACCAGTTAGCCTCAATTATTTAGGTAGAAATATTTTAATTTTTTTTTCAGCTAGTAACAATTTACCTTCTCCCCCAGGATACTTCCCATTCATCCTCATTGAAAAAAGAGAGAAAAATAAAATCCTCGTAACAAATATACATAGTGACTTGCCCAGAATCACTCAGCTAGAACCTATCAGAGAATAGATCTGAATTCATAAAGATAAGTCATCTTGGATTCAGACCTAGAACTCTATCTACTGTACCACCTATTGAACACATTACTCAGGCAGGCTTTATTATGGCAGTAATTATGAATTAGCAAGATACAGACTCTACTACTCTGTGTTACTAACTCTGTATAATTTTGTTATTGCATAGTGGTTACATGGTGGCTCACGAATTCTTTGGATCATAGATTTAGATTTGGAAGGGGTGGCTCTTTAAACGTCTTATCTATTCATTTTTTACATGAGGAAAGTGTCACAAAGAAATTAAGTAACTTGCCTAGAAACACAGCTAGTAATTAAAGTAGAATTTGAACCCAATTATATTTTAAGTTCAGAACTCATTCATCCTACCATACAGTGATCATCCTGCATTGTATTTGTCTGTGTTTTATTTTACTACTAAATTTAAAGCTATAAGCAATTTATTTTTCATAGCGCCATATATAAGGCTTTTTAATAATAAGTGCTCAGGAGGTGTTTTTTGAATTGACTTAGAATTTCTCTGTAGTATTGGATTACCGTCTCCAAATGCACCTATTCTGCCACTATACCTTTCTCATATGCTATCCTGGAGTTAGGAAAATAGTTTTCCTCTAAAAAAAAATTTGGGGAAACCTGGGTTATAAAACCTCTAGAGGTCACAACTACTCAAAAAGGTAAAACTAGAAAATGTAAGTTCATAGACATTGCAAACTATATTATTCAATAAGATTTTAAACTCTCCATACATAAAGAGGACATAAAAGATGAAAGGAGTGTGGAATATGAGTTTTGATTTGTAGTTTAGATATATTCATAATTTTCCACATGTATAAATGGACTCCCATATATCAAGGAAATAAGATTTCTCACCTGAAAGGAAGTGACCTGCATCCAGTGGATGAGAGCCCTCCTATCCTCTTATAAAGAAGTTTGGACTAGGTCGAAACTAAAACATCCCTATAAAAGAGATACTTGTATATAATAACAACAATAATAATATTATTATAACAATGATAATAATTTTATGGGCATAATGATGATGATGTGTGAAGGGAGTCTTATTTATAAGGATTGATAGAATAGAAATAGCAACTTAATGAACTTAGATTTAGTGCTAGAAATATGTACAGCTAGTTGATTCTGACGTAAACTCAAAACCAAATGACTTCAATGTCAGCCTATTACTGCAATATTTTTTCCCCATCTCTCATCCAAGATCTTTGTTACCATGTTTTGCATTTGCTTCAAGATACACAAAGTTGATATTTACTTTTATTAAACCTAATTGATAATGGTGACAAGCAGTCTGTTTTGGTCCTATGAGGAATCAGGGACAGCCCATCCCCATTCCTTGAGGTTCTTTAGAAGGATCACAATGCTTCCTATCTCTTTAAAGGCAAAATGTCTTATCTCTCACAGTTCTCTTCCAGCCCTATCTGCCATGATTCATTATATTGATAATCATAAATTTGTATATGTAATAAAGGTGGCCACTAATTTTTATAAACAGAGAAAATGGAGTGAGTTAAATGATTAAAGAAGCAAAAGCATAAACTCACCCTTGTGTGTATGTGTGTGTGAGAGAGACAGAGAGACAGACAGACAGACAGACAGAGACAGACAGAGAGAGAGAGCGTTTCAGCATTCTGCATATCTTGGGTGAAACTTGCTAAAATGACAAACTGCACTCCATTAACAACTTCTGTAACTACTGGTAGGTAGACTCAAATGTTAAGGTGTAACATCATCCAATATGCAAAGAAAACAGGAACTGGAATAGTTTCTGTCCTATATACACTAATGACACCCCTCCCTCCCTCCCTTCCAGTGACATGGTAATTTCTCTGGTTTATATGGTTGAGACTACCTACTTAAAAATGATTTGGAGTTGACATTGACTTGAGAGATTACCCTGTTTAAAGAGGAAAAAAGCCTAATGATTCAAGAATAGTAGGAATAATATTAACATATTTCTATAGTATTTGAAAAGTTACAAAGAGCTTTAGATACATTTTTGAAACAAGATTCCTATTACATAGGCATTATTATGTGTTTTTTAAAATAAATGAGGCAAATAAGGAGCATAGTCTAAAAGACTTGCTCAGTCATACTGCAAGTGATGTTAGAGGTGACATTTAAGGACATTGAGGACACACCTGGGAGTTGCAATATTTTTCCTAGTACCAACAATTAACTCCTAAATGGAAGTCAAGGTGTTAGTTTATCTAGAAGATAAACTTTTTCTAGAATGAAGAATTAATTTTCACTTAGCCTGGATTTTTATACATACATATACACAAATGTATATAAATATACACAATACATGTATGTGTTTGCACACATATTTATGTCATAGATGTATCTAATACTTGCTCAAAACTAAATAATTATCTATAATCACAAGATGAGACAGGTGCTAAAGAAAGATGAAATGTCAAGCAGCTATTACTTTTTTGCCATTCAAAACTATGTGAGCATTTTTCTGATAAGAGTGAAATCTTTGAATAATTGAGTGATTTGAGTGATTGATATAGAGTACACTAAAGCTGAGTTCAAATTATGACTTATCTATGACACATTAGTATGTTTAGCCTATATTTTTATTACAGCATCAAGGATTTTTTGGAGGACAAGTTAATTGAATATGTCCTCATCTTTAATGGAGTTTCTTCTGATATGGAAAAACACATTTACATTAAGGACAATCTGCAAATGTGTATCTATATAAAATCAAAGTGTTCTAGCCCCAGATTTTGAAGACCCCAACCATTTCTGCCATTATCCAATTGTGATGTTTTTTGATATACAAGATTAAAAATACTTCGTTAAATTTACTTTTCAAAAAAGTCAGCACTTAACAACAAAACAAGTCAGAATTTCTGAAGGCATTATTTCTGATATTTCTTAGGATTAGGTCACTATCCCTAATGTTTATATGTAGAATGAAACAGATTAAATAAGGCATCATTTAAGTCTTATTGAATTCATTATAAGCTAAGAATATCTCATGGAAATACAGTATACAAATCACCAATATGCTCACTTTATGATTTGAAATCGAAAAGAAAATTATCACTAAAGGTAAATAGCAAGTGTGCAGTTCTTTTAATTAAAAAAAATCATCAGTTGTGCATTTGTTGCATAGAATTGCATTTAAGACTGTTTCATTTTGGTTTGTTATGCACTCGAAACATATTTCCAGGAAGTGAAAGAGAACAAAGGTCCTAGCAAGATAATACAAAGAGAAAAACAATAAAAGTTCTGGGCTGAGATTCAAAAGAACTAAATTCTACCTCAATTTTACTTCCATTTTATGTAGTATTTTTATTTTTCCCAATTACTTGTCAAGTCAGTTTTTAGCATTCACTTTTACATGATTTTGAGTTCCCAATTTTTCTCTCTCACTCCCTCCTCTCCCTTCCTCGCTTCCAAAAATGATGAACAATTTGACATTGGTTATAAATGTGCTCTCTTGAAAAATACATATCTATATTAGTCACAGTTGTAAAAGAAGAAACAGATCAAAAAAGAAAAAAAACACAAAAAAATGAAGTAAAAAAATGTGGTTTTATCTGCATTCAAGTCCATTGATTCTTCATCTGAAATTGAATATCATTTTCCTTCATTACTTTGTTGTAATTGTCTTGGATTTTTGTGATGCTGAGAAGAGCTGTCATTCATAGTCAATCATCACATAATGTTGCTAATATTGTATACAGTGTTTTCCTGGTCCTGCTCATTTTCCTTTGAATCTGTTCATATAAATCTTTCCCGGTTTTTCTGAAATCTGCCTGTTTATTATTTCTTGTAGTACAATACTATTCTGTTATATTCATATACTATAGCTTAATGGGCATCCCCTGAATTTTCAATATTTTGCCACCTTGAAAAGGGCTGCTCTAAACATTTTTGTCAAGTAAGTCCTTTTCCTTTTTTTTCTGATCTATTTGGGACACAGACCCAGTAGTGGTATTATTGGATATGCAGTTTAGTTGTTCTTTGGGCATGGTTTCAAATCGCTCTCCAGAACGGTTAGCTCTGTTCACAATGTCACCAACAATGTATTAGTGTTCCAATTTTCTGACATCCTTTTCAACATTTACCATTTTGCTTTTTTATCATCTTGATTGATCTGATAGATGTGAGGTGAGACCTCAGAGTTGTTTTAATTTTTATTTCTCTGGTCAAAAGTGGTTTAAAGCATTTCTTCATATGTTACAGATAGCTTTGATTTCTTCATCTGAAAACTTCCTGTTTCTATTTATTAAGTGGGGAATATTCTTATGAATTTGATTCTTTTCTCTATATATTTGAAAAACTGTTGTTTGTCCTGCATTCTCAAAGAGGAGATGGGATGTGAAGCCATATAACATGCAAGTGAACTAAATTTAATTGAGTGAGGGCTGTACAAAGTCACCTGACTCAATTTCTTCAGAGACATCTGAGTCCAGTGGCCAGATATAGATAAGGATAACTGGAGATGGCCCTGGATGCAATGGGAAACTTTGGTCTTTTTCAGATAAGATTTTCAACAGGTCTCAGTTTGACTTAGATCACACCCAGTCAGTGATTAAGGATACATTACTGTTATTTATCATTTATTCTCAAAGAGGACCATGATATTAGGGAGGTAATGCTATGATATACAAGGGATTTGAGATATAAGACCTTTATCAGAGAGTCTTGCTGTAAAGATTGTTTCCCAGTTTTCTGCTTCCCTTCTAATTTTAATTGCAATATTGTTCTTTGTACAAAAAGTCAAAATTAACTCTTTTATAATTTATAATGCTCTCTATCTCTTGACTTGTTATTAACTTTTTATTCACTTAATTTTTAAGAATATGAATGCTATACCACTTGGTTCAATATGTTTAGTACTGATATTATTTCATTGTCTGTGGTACCTTTTAACAAGATGTAGTTTCCTTCCTTTTTTCTCTTTATTAGGTCTATTTTGCTTTGGCTGAGATCAGGATTGCTACCCCTGCTTTTTTTCCTGAGGCAATTAGCTTAAGTGACTTGCCCAGGGTCACACAGTTATGAAGTGTTAAATGTCTGAATTCCTCCTGACTTCAGGGCTGGTGCTCTATCCACTGTACCACCTATCTCCCCTTACTTTTTTTTTTTTTAACTTCAGCTGAAGCATAATAGATTCTTCTCCAGCCCTTTACAATCCTTTTATAGGATTGTTCATCCCCCTCACATTAACAATTGTGATTACTATGAATTTCTCTCCATCTTATTTTTCTTCCCATTCGCCTTTCTCACCTTTTCTTGCCTTGACATTGTTTTGTTTCTTTCTCCTGCCTTTTCATGTCTGCCTCCTTTTCTGTCAGATTCCCCCCCCTCCTTTACTTAATCTCCTCTCCTCCTCCTTTTCTGTTGGATAATATAGATTTCTATAATCAACTAATTGTGTTATATTATTCTCTCTTTGAGTCAGTACTTATAAGAGTAACGGGCTCATTGTCCACACTCCCATCTTTCCCTTCATTGCAAAAGATTTTTCAAAACTCTTTATGCAAAATAATTTACCTCATTTTACCTCTCCCTTCATTCTTCATACTGTGTACTCCTCTTTCTCATCTCATTACTTAATTTTTAGGTCATTCTCTCAAATTCACTTTATATCCATACCCTCTGTGTATGCATATTCCTTTTCTCTACAATTAAGAATTACAAATTTCATTTTTCCTTGTAAAGATGTAACCACTTCAGCTCCATTGAATCCCTTTTGTTTTCTTTTCCCTTTTTTCCTTTTTTAGGCTTCTCTTGGGTTTTGATATTGGATATCAATTATTTTTGGTCAATTCTATTTTTCTCTTTAAGAAGGCTTTAAATTCTTCTATTGGATTGAATGACCAATTTCCCCCCTTGAAATATTATGCTTAATTTCACTGGGCAGGTGAATTTTGGTTGTAGAATTAGCTCCTTTGCCTTTTTTTTTAAAGATAAGATAATATCATGTTCCCTGATAAGGGACCCATTGTACACACTCCCATCTTTCCCTTCACTGCAAAAGATTTTTCAAAATTCTTTATGCAAAATAATTTACCCTCATTTTCCAATTTTCCTTTATTGCTGCAGTTCCTAAGCTCATTTTACAATTTTCCTTTATTGCTGCAGTTGCTAAGTCCTGTGTAATTCTATTTGTGGCTCTTTAATATTTTAATTTTTTTCTTTCTGGTGATTTGGGGGAGGATTTTTTCCTTGACCTGATAGTTCTAAAATTTGGCTATAATGATCCTTGGAGTTTTATTTTGTGATCTCTCTCCTGAAGTGACTAGTGGGTTCTTTCAGTGCCTATTTTTCTTTTTGGTCTCCTGATATCAGGTCAGTCTTTTCTTAAACTCCTTTTGGGGCTCTTCCACAAGTTCTTTTTGGTCTTAAGACAACTTTTGTTTTTCTTTGGGGTTTTGCTCATAGGTGTTTTGACATTGTTATCCACTTCTAAATTTGTGTCTTGATCTTCCCTGTCATCATAATACCTTTCTATTGTCAGATTCTTTATTGTTGTTGTTGTTGTTGTTTGCTCATCTTTTTTGGTCTTTTCCCTTTTATATTTGAGCTCTGCTCCCAAACTACGAGGAGGACTGTCTTAGGCTTTTTGTGCTAGGGACTATAAACCCTGGCTGTTTATATTGTACTGACGTTTCCCTGAGGCCTAAGGAGGACCTTAAGTCTAGTGTTAATACCACAAAACATTATTTTGTTAACATCAAAACATGAATTTCTGCACATTTAATTCTGTTGATAACTCTAAAGTCAGAGCAAGCTGTCTTAGAAGACTCTTATCTAGAATGTAACTCTCTATAAACACATGGATCAAAAAAAAAAAAAAACACTGGGAGAAGGGTCTATTTTGGAACTAATGACTCTAAAAATCACTTACAAAGTGATCTCAGGAGAGATTTGAATAAAAATGAAGCATGATAACCTGAGGAGGTAGTATGTGGCTGTTCTGGTATCTGCCTATTTGCTTAAGCACATATAGGGTTAATATCTGTTTGCCTGGGCTCTGCTAAAGTTCATGGAGGTCTGGCCATTGGACTTTGCCTATTTGATGCTACAACAAAACAGAGTAGTTAGTTCTCTGTTCTCAGAGCTAAAATCCGCCCATTTTTAGGTCTATGCTGAGGCATGTGATGATGGAGAAAGGGGGATTTCTAGAGTTAGTGTTTGCCTGCTCCATTGTACTTGGGCACAGGCTCTCCTACTGATTTGCTGAGATGGGGCTTGGTGATGGCTTGCTGGGATGCTTTCTGTCCTTGACTGTTCTTCCCTCTTACCCCAAAGAGACAAACTTTTCTTGACAATCTTCTGAGTTTCTTGGGCTAAAAGAATGTTTCTCTTCATATTTTTTTTACTGGTTCTGCTATTCCAGTATTTGTTTAGGGGTGCTATTTTATGGTTGTTTACTGTTAACTGTGCTTTAATGCTTACTTTTCCATCTTGGCTCCCAGAAATCTCAGTTTTGCTTTTAAAAAGCAGCATGATCTCGGACCAGTTAAAATTTTCTGTGTCTCATAGTCCCAGAACTAACATTTTGTGATTCTGTTATTCAGGAACAAAAGGAAAGGAGAAGAGGTTGAATGCTTTGTGAAAATCTTAGAATTCTATTTATGATCTATCTATCTATCTATCTATCTATCTATCTATCTATCTATTGAGTTCAGAAGGTGGCCTTCAGTTTGAGAGTCCTGCAGTTAGGGTCTCCATAGCAGCCTACCTACCTAACAAATGAGTAGCTGTGTTCAGCTGTTATCATACTTCATTTTTATTCAAATCTCTCCTGAGATCACTTTGTAAGTGATTTTTAGAGTCATTAGTTCCAAAATAGACCTTTCTCCCAGTGTTTTTTTTTTTTTTTTGATCCATGTGTTTATAGAGAGTTACATTCTAGATAAGAGTCTTCTAAGACAGCTTGCTCTGACTTTAGAGTCATCAACAGAATTAAATGTGCAGAAATTCATGTTTTGATGTTAACAAAATAATGTTTTGTGGTATTTATTTATGATATTTCTACAGGAAAAATATCATTTTATAGATTAGATTACATGAAAACATCCCCAAATTCCTAGACAGAAAAGTCTCCAGCAATACTTTATCATTTAAATGTTTACATGCATTATGCAGTGAAACATAGCCCTGATTGTTTGGAGAAAATATTCATCATTATGATTAATTACAATCTTTTGAGACCGAAAAGAAAGGTATGTGATTGTCTGTGTCTATCTACATTTTCATAAATATCATCTGCATGTGTTCCCTTTCATTTTTTTGTTAACCTGATTATTTAAAATAATGATGTAGAAAACACTGATGGGTTGAAATTCTTTGGTAGCAGAACAATGTGCAGCAGCTGCCTTGTCTCAGTGAAGATATAAAGTATTGTTTTCCCTTAACAGTGATCCCTTTAAGTTATGGCAGCCTTCTCCAATAGCCATTCATTTGACACCCTGACAAGCTAAAGATAACAGACCTATGAACAGCAGCACATCAGATTTAAAAGAATTGTGTCTAATTTTCAGAGCTAATGCAGAGTATCTGCTGAACTAGTATTAAAGGTAATTCAGCACATCATGTCTGGAAATCAGATACCAAGGAGGGATATGAACAAATTGAAACCTCTTGTGGGAAAGAATTTGACCAAATCCTAACATTCCAGGCACAAGTCACATGAAATTGATAAGGATATTATAATTCAGCTGAGAAATTTTGAAAAACTCTTTTATTGGACAAAAGAAAATTATTTTAAGTGTGAGATATGGAAGACTTTTTATAACAAGAAAAAAGCTAACAAGTGTATCACTGTAGATAGGTTTACCAGAAATCTAGCCACATGAAATTGATAAGGATATTATAATTCAGCTGAGAAATTTTAAAAAACTCTTTTATTGGACAAAAGAAAATTATTTTAAGTGTGAGATATGGAAGACTTTTTATAACAAGAAAAAAGCTAACAAGTGCATCACTGTAGATAGGTTTACCAGAAATCTAGCCACGAAAACAAAAAGACCCAGCTAATTAATAAAATTATTTTATTTAACTTTCCCCAAATAATACAAGAAATGTGAAACATTATGTAGTAGTGAAAGGTGTGTTTAAAAAAGCTTTAATTCATTGTTATTTTTTATAATTTTGGTAGAGAATTTTTTTCTTTCTCAAAACAATTAAAATGAATTTTTAAAATTCCTCTTATGAATGCCATAAAGTACTCACTGAAATGATGTAAAAAAATGTGAATCATAAGATCATGAATCAGACAATCCTAAACACTTCAATTTGCCACTACTCTTGTATTTGTGTCAATAATTCATCCTTTTTTAATGGGGAAAAAGAAGATTGACACAAAATACAATGATACTAATCTGCACAAATAAAGTTGTTCATTTAATACCAAAGAATAAAAAGCAAGAAGCAAACATGACCACATATGACTAATATAATTACTCAAAATCTTTGAATTTTGTTTTTTTTAGTGATAAGAATCAAATGAGCTTTTGCATCATAATTCTTAATATTTACCATATGTGACTTCAGTCATATAATATTGGATAACATAATATTTACCATGTCAAGCTGGGTAGCACATTACTAAGTAAGCTATATGGGCCATACATCAAATTGTTTTCTCTTTTCATTTAAAGGTATCACATATTTTACTTTATGTTATGTTTTCAAATACTTCATAAGTAACCATAACAAGCATTTATTTCATCACTCCTCTACTAAGAATAAAGTTTCTCTGACTTAAAATGTATGTTCTCAGAGGGGAAAAATTAAAAACTGAATTGTTATGCTCCCATTCAGTTATTAAAATATGCTTATTTTCTCAGTTAATGCAAAAATTCTTTTAATAACCAGGAATGAATATTTATCATTGGGGATGGTTAAGGTCAATTTCCTTTTAAGATTTAGTATGTCCCTAAGATATTAGTTCTCTATTTAGGACTTGTTATCATACTCAATCATATTAAGAAGTGGTTTTCAATGCATTTCTCAAAATTCCTCATCTGATTTCCCATGTCAAAGGAGGACCTAATTGGATTCTTAATCCTTAGCTAATCATGCAACACATTGCATATAGTGTTTAGGTGGAAACTGAAAAGTTCTTTCCACTGCCTATTATTTCAAGTCAAGTTTGAATGTAACCTGAATCAGTAGAAAAATAATGCAGTAAGCCTTTCTACTGTATAGACGTTACATAAAAACAATGCACTCCTTTCTTTAAGCTGAAGGCAGGCCCTGGCCTTTGAAGCAGCTCTGAAATAATGGACCGCCATGGGCTATTTTCTTCTGGTTTCTATGGTTCAATACATGGCTTGTCTCGTCTGTTTGTTTTCAGCTAATTGCCTCAAGATCTAATAAGTTAGTGATGATGTACATTGAGCACCAGTGACCCTTTGCCAAAAGAAATATTATGTTGCACCAAACTTGAAGGAATGGGTCTTTATCAGTCAAAAATTCTGTCTTAAAAAGCTCCAATTCCCTTTATATAGGGCAGAAATGGCATCAGTGATTGGATTGGTTCCTTTAAGTGTCCTCACAAGAACAGGTTCTTGAAGAGAAAGAAAAGCCAATTGACATGCCATAATGGAATTACATGGATCCTCCACCTTTTATTGGAAGTTCGGTTACTGGAGTTGTAGTTCTGTCTGTCTACACAGTCATAATGCTTTTCTTTCCTTTATAGACATTACAGGAAAATTCAACTTTGATGAGAAGTTTAATCATGTTGTTTTGTTCTTCCCATTGAACACTCTTTTCTGAAGTTTTATCAAATATATTTCATCCTCCAGGCAACCGAGTTTAATAAAGGAAATAGATCATGTTGGTCACAAGAATTCATACACTGGAAATAGAGTAAATGTAAACAAACAAGTTAACATTTGATCAATAGACAATATTGTCAATTAAAGATTTTTTAAAATCATGGCACCTTAACAAAATGACTAATTGTCTAAATATACATACATAACTCAAGCCTGAGGCTTTCATCTAGGATAAAGATCAAAGTAAAACATCTACAGTATCTTTCTTAAGTTTGTACAGCATAACTTCACTCTTTCCTCCCCAAGAAATATGTATTATTAAGGAGAAAAATCCTTTTGTATTTTTAATAATTTGTCTCAGATTAATCGACACATTAAGCTATCTTTATTTCCTATTTATTGTGTTTTATTCCAACCAACTTTCCCCTACTACTTTGCTTAAGTAGAATCCCCATGGTGTTTATATGAATTCAGATCAAGCTTAACATTTTCTTTGTCTGGAAAATGTTAAGATTGGCATTGTAGTCAAAAACAAAAGGAAGACCTCTGTAGAAGGGCAGGATCTCTAATGATCACACCTTTGAGAGAGAGGTGGAGGGAGGAGAATAAAACCAGTTTATTTGGAAATATTTCTATTGCAGTGGAAATCCTTTGGTTTGGGAACAAATGCAATGGGAAACTCCAATAAAGCTCCCCTTTTTGCCAAAAAATTGTTCATGAATCTAGAGTCATCCAATAGAACAGAAAGGTACTTATTGGATACAATGTTCATGTAGCATTAGACATTCTCAGTATTTAAGGGAAGTTGATGGAAGTTTTAGGGCTAATTAGTCAATGTGTTTTAGTAATCATGCGTATTGTAAATTTCTGTACATATAGAAGAAAAAAAGAGAAATGATTACTAGAGCTATGAGTATAATACATCTTTGAGCCAAATGAACTGATTATTCTTTAGATTTGAATTTTGAAGAGCTAAAGAATTCCATTCAGTTTCTAAGACAATTCAATTGAGATGTAATAAAAAATCTATATTGTTTCTTGGAGTAGATGTGGGAAAGGAAATCAATAAAAATAACAAAGAGAATGTAAACTGTGAATGACACAAGGTGTGGGGTAAATAATATCATCCTATAGAAAAGTAGACAATGTTGAATAAGAAACCATAAATGTCCTAGATGAAAGTATTCTTTAGTACAAGATGAATGCAGAAGATAGAAGAGAGAAAAAGGCAGGGTTCCAAGGATCAGTGCCAAAGAAGCAATGATCAGAAGATAAAATGGCTGAATTCAAGTCTTAAACAAGAATGGGCCTTGAACCTACATCAAAAACTATTTTAAGCCATAATTTAATGTTTGTAAGACAGAAATTAAAGAAAAAAACTCGGCTGAGGTGCTTGAGCTATTACCCATCTTCTATATACTGAAGTTTAAAGTTGAAAAGCAGGAAGTAGATGAGACCTACTATCTGCTAATCATCTACTTCTAAATAGTTAGAACCAAAGGCTTTCTAAATTTGAAAATTTTGATGAAAGTAACTGATTATCCTCTTTTATTACAAATTGGACAAATGAAAATGAATAAAAAATTATACACATATATATATTAAATCTGTTCAACATAAAGAATGATCATCTAGATATGATGGTATACTTTGAGAATCCTAGAGAATAAACTAAAAAAAAAATTACTAGAAACAATTCACAACTTTAGCAAAGTTGCAGGATACAAAATAAATCCACCTTAATCATCAGCATTTTTATGTTACCAACAAAGTCCAGCAGTAAGAGATACAAAGAAAAATTCCACTTAAAATAACTGTAGATAATTAAAAAAATAATAATTTGAGAATCTGCCTGCCAAAGCAAAGATAGGAAGTATATGACACAATTACTAAACACTTTCCACACAAAGTCAGATTTAATCAATTGGAAAAATATCAAGCAATCATGGGTAGGCTAAACCAATATAACAAAAACAGCAATACTATGTAAATTAATCTACTTATTCTGTGCCATACCAATCAAACTCCCAAGAAATTATTATACAAAACTAGAAAAAATAATAACAAAGTCCATCTGAAAGAACAAAAACTCAAGAATTTCAAGAATGAAAAAAAATGCAAATGAATGTGACCAGGTATACCAGACCTTAAGCTATATTATAAAGATATGGTCATCAAACCAGTTGGTACTGGCTAAGAAATAGAGTAGTCAATCACTGGAATAGGTTAGGTTCACAAGACACAATAGTCAATGACATAATATCTACTATTTGGTAAAACCAAAGTGCCTAACTACTGGGATAAGAATTCACTATTTAAAAAAAAATGCTGGAAAACTGGAAGTTACTGTGGCAGAAAGCATTGACCTATCCCTTCACCACATACCAAAATAAAGTCAAAATAGGTTCATGATTTAGACATAAAGAGTGATAATATAAGCAAATTAGGAGAACAAAGGATAGTCCAGATCTGTGGGAAAAGAAGGAATCTGTAGTCAAAGAAGAACTAGAATGCATTGTTGAATACAAAATGGATAATTTTGATTATATTAAGTTAAAAAGTTTTTGTACAAACAAAATCAATGCAGACAAAATTATAATGGAAGCAATAAACTGAGAAAATTTTTATATTCAAGATTCTGATAAAGGGCTAATTTCTAAAATAAATGGAGAATTGACCCAATTTTATTTATTTATTTATTTATTTTTATTTAATAATTACTTTATATTGACACTCGTTTCTGTTCCAATTTTTTTTCCCTCTCTCCCTCCACCCTCTCCCCTAGATGGCAAGCAGTCCTTTATATGTTGGATATGTTGCAGTATATCCTAGATACAATATATGTTTGCAGAACCGAACAGTTCTCTTGTTGCATAGGGAGAATTGGATTCAGAAGGTATAAATAACCCGGGAAGAAAAACAAAAGTGCAGATAGTTCACATTCGTTTCCCAGTGTTCTTTCTTTGGGTGTAGCTGCTTTTGTCCGTCATTTGTCAATTGAAACTCAGGTCTCTTTGTCAAAGAAATCCACTTCCATCAAAATATGTCCTCATACAATATCGTTGTCGAAGTGTATAATGATCTCCTGGTTCTGCTCATTTCACTTAGCATCAGTTCATGTAAGTCTCGCCAGTCCTCTCTGTATTCATCCTGCTGGTCATTTCTTACAGAACAATAATATTCCATAACATTCATATACCATAATTTACCCAGCCATTCTCCAATTGATGGGCATCCATTCATTTTCCAGTTTCTAGCCACTACAAACAGGGCTGCTACAAACATTTTGGCACATACAGGTCCCTTTCCCTTCTTTAGTATTTCTTTGGGATATAAGCCCAATAGAAACACTGCTGGATCAAAGGTATGCACAATTTGATAATTTTTTGGGCATAATTCCAGATTGCTCTCCAGAATGGTTGGATTCGTTCACAACTCCACCAACAATGCAATAGTGTCCCAGTTTTCCCGCATCCCCTCCAACATTCATCATTATTTTTTCCTGTCATCTTAGCCAATCTGACAGGTATGTAGTAGTATCTCAGAGTTGTCTTAATTTGCATTTCTCTGATCAATAATGATTTGGAACACTCTTTCATATGAGTGGTAATAGTTTCAATTTCATCCTCTGAAAATTGTCTGTTCATATCCTTTGACCATTTATCAATTGGAGAATGGCTTGATTTCTTATAAATTTGAGTCAGTTCTCTATATATTTTGGAAATGAGGCCTTTATCAGAACCTTTAACTGTGAAAATGTTTTCCTAGTTTGTTGCTTCCCTTCTAATCTTGTTTGCATTAGTTTTATTTGTACAAAGGCTTTTTAATTTGATGTAATCGAAATTTTCTATTTTGTGATCAGTAATGGTCTCTAGTTCATCTTTGGTCACAAATTTCTTTCTCCTCCACAAGTCTGAGAGATAAACTATTCTATGTTCCTCTAATTTATTTATAATCTCGTTCTTTATGCCTAGGTCATAGACCCATTTTGATCTTATCTTGGTATATGGTGTTAAGTGTGGGTCCATGCCTAATTTCTGCCATACTAATTTCCAATTATCCCAGCAGTTTTTAATCAAATAATGAATTCTTTTCCAGAAGTTAGGGGCTTTGGGTTTGTCAAACACTAGATTGCTATAATTGACTATTCTGTCTTGTGAACCTAGCCTTTTCCACTAATCCACTAATCTATTTCTTAGCCAATACCAAATGGTTTTGGTGACTGCTGCTTTATAATATAATTTTAGATCAGGTACAGCTAGGCCACCTTCATTTGATTTTTTTTTTTCATTAATTCCCTTGAGATTCTCGACTTTTTATTGTTCCATATGAATTTTGTTGTTATTTTTTCTAGATCAATAAAATATTTTCTTGGAAGTCTGATTGGTATAGCACTAAATAAATAGATTAGTTTAGGGAGTATTGTCATCTTTATTATGTTCGCTCGGCCGATCCAAGAGCACTTAATATTTTTCCAATTATTTAAGTCTGACTTTATTTGTGTGGAGACTTTTTTATAATTTTGCTCATATAATTCCTGACTTTCCTTTGGTAGGTAGATCCCCAAATATTTTATGGTATCAACAGTTATTCTGAATGGAATTTCTCTTTGTATCTCTTGCTGTTGGTTTTGTTGGTGATGTATAAAAATGCTGAGGATTTATGGGGATTTATTTTGTAGCCAGCTACTTTGCTAAAATTATGAATTATTTCCAATAGCTTTTTAGTAGAATCTCTGGGGTTCTCTAGGTATACCATCATATCATCTGCAAAGAGTGATAGTTTGGTTTCCTCATTGCCTACTCTAATTCCTTTAATTTCTTTCTCGACTCTTATTGCCGAGGCTAGTGTTTCTAATACGATATTAAATAATAATGGTGATAGTGGGCAACCTTGCTTCACTCCAGATCTTACTGGGAAAGGTTCCAGTTTTTCCCCATTGCATATGATGCTTACTGATGGTTTTAAATATATGCTCCTGACTATTTTAAGGAAAAGTCCATTTATTCCTATGCTCTCAAGTGTTTTTATTAGGAATGGCTGTTGGATTTTATCAAATGCTTTTTCTGCATCTATTGAGATGATCATATGGTTTTTGTTTGTTTGGTTATTGATATAGTCAATTATGCTAATAGTTTTCCTAATATTGAACCAGCCCTGCATTCCTGGTATAAATCCTACTTGGTCGTAGTGTATTATCCTGGTGATGATTTTCTGTAATCTTTTTGCTAATATTTTATTTAAGATTTTAGCATCAATATTCATTAGGGAGATTGGTCTATAATTTTCTTTCTCTGTTTTCAGCCTACCTAGTTTAGGTATCAGTACCATGTCTGTGTCATAAAAGGAGTTTGGTAGGACTCCTTCAATCCCTATTTTTTCAAATAGTTTATATAACATTGGAGTTAATTGTTCTTTAAATGTTTGGTAGAATTCACATGTAAATCCATCTGGGAATTGACCCAATTTTACAAGAATTCAAACTATTTTTCAATTGATAAATGGTCAAAGGATGATTTTCAGCTGAAGAAATTAAAACCATTTTGAGTCCTATGGAAAAAAAAAGTTCTAAATAACTATTCATCAGAGAAATGCAAATCAAGACAACTCTGAAGTACTGCCTCACACTTCTAGATTGGCCAAGATGACAGTTGAAGTGAATGTGGGAAAACTGGGCCACTGAAGCATTGTTGGTACAGTTGTGAACTCATCCAACCATTTTGGAGAGCAATTTGGAACTATGCCCAAAGGGCTATCAAATTGTACATGCCCTTTGATCCAGCAGTGTCTGTAATGGGCCTGTCTTCCAAAGAAATCATGAAAAAGGAAAAGGACCCATATTTGCAAAACTGTTTGTGGCAGTCCTTTTTGTAGTGGCAAGATATTGGAAACTGAATTGATGCTCATCAGTTGAATAATGGCTGAATATGTTATGGTACACGTATGTTATTAAATATTATCATTCTGTAGGAAACAATCAGCAGGATGGTTTCAGAAAGACCTGGAGAGACTTATGAACTGATGCTGAGTGAAGTAAGTAGAAGCAAGAGAACACTATACACAGCAATGGCAAAATTACATGATGATCAATTCTGATGGATAATGGCTCTTTTCAAGAATAATATGATTCAGGCCAGTTCCGGTGGGGTCTTGTGATGAAGAGAACCATCTGCACCCTGAGAGAGGATTGTGGAAACTGACTAGATCAAAACATAGTATTTAAAATTTTGTTGTTGGTGTTTGGTTGAATTTTGTTTTCTTTCTCATTTTTTCCCTTTTTGATCTGATTTTTTTTGTGCAGCATAATTGTGTATAGAATAATTGTATATGTTTAACACATATTGGATTTCTCGCCATCTAGTGTAGGGGTGGAGGGAAGGAAGGGAAAAAATTGAAACACAAAGTTTTGCAAAGATTGTTGAATATTGCAATATGTGGCAAAGGAATGTTGAAAATTATGCATATGTTTTGAAAATAAAAAGCTTTAATAAAAAAAGAAAAAGAATAATCATTTAACTTCACATTTAGTTGTCGTTCTTCACTATTTAATACACTTATATTCATGAAATAAATCAGCATTGCAGAGTAGGATATTTCTATCTACCTATCTTGACTTTGTCAACTAAACATTATTTATTACTATTATTATATATTTTCTGATCAATATTTGTGGATACCTAAAATTATGTACTTAAATATAATCTGAAATATTTACTGAACTGAATGACAGAATCTTATATACCAAGTAACATACTGAACTATTGAAGTTTTGATTGGATCTCTCCTAAGAAAAATGTGAATAAGAGATATTATTCTTCTTATTTTAAAATAAATGTCCAATTTAGAATTTATTTTTATATTATTTTGTGACACTGATAAATGTGTATTGTACAATGTTCAAAGGACAGGTAACAATATAATATGCTATCATGGAAGAAATCACAAATGTATGCCTATTGCATATGAGTCTTGAATGTTTGAAACACTATGTTTGCAATATGATTTAACCCCTTTTCTGATTGAGATCATGTTTGCTGTTCCCTTTGTTTAAAATATGTTGAAGAATTCTACTTCTACTGCAAAAATAAATGATAAATTATTTATATGTACCAATTATTTATTATCATTTATGCAAAGCTTGTCATATTATGCATGCATAAGGGATTAAATCACTGTTAACCCACAATGCCTTTAGGGGCATTATATGATAGGCAAAAGGTTGCATATATGTATTATCATAGACAAACATATACATTAAGAACCTATACATTGCTTTTGGAAATTGTCACATTATCCAGAAGATGAAATATTACAAAATATGCCAATCAAAGATGTTTATCTAATCAATTCAAAAATTAATTGGTTTAATCTATATTAATCATTTTGTACAAGGTAAATGGATAGAGAATACTTTAAAAATCCTTATATCAGGATCCATTATTATGCATTAATTTGAAATTGAAAACACAAAATAACATACCAATCCAACTTTAAAAATGTTTCCTCCTAAGGCAATACCTTTGTTATCTAATGATGACATGGTACAATTAAAGAACACAGACAAATCAGTAAAATACTGTGAAAATGTGACTTGTCATGCTCTTTCCTGAAAGCAATTTTGAACTTTAAGGCAAATTCAAGTAAGGTAGTAGAGTTTCTAAAATACTAATGCATATAAATGAAATTATTAGCAGCATTCATTTTTAATGGAAACCTAATGGAGGGTTTGCGAAACTACAGAACTATCCTTTGATCCTAAGAAAGAACGCATTTGCTTCCTAGGGCCAAAATTACATTAAGTATTTTAATAATAAAATACCACTCACTTTTTTTCAATTAACATTTAAAGACAGAAAATATTTTTTGAAGTTCTGCCTACAACTTCAATTCTTTTGGATATATGTCAAGGCAATTGGCATGGAAATAGATGGAAAGGAATGTTTAAATACAGACTCTACTTAATACCGGGTTAGCCCAAGAGAAAATTCATGTACACTCACATTTGTGGTTCAGCTATAACTACGTTGCATAGCACATTAGCAAAATCCTTTTCTGGATGGGTTCTGCTTTAGTGAGCTGATATTTTACATTTATTTTTCTGAATCAGAATTATTTTATATTATGATATAAAATATACCATTTATTATTATGAACAATAATGATAACATTCTCAAAAAATCTTAAAATTTGCTATGCCCCTTACATACATTATCTTATTTGATGTATGGTAGGTATTGTATATAGTGGCCACGAGTGATAGTTTGCAACATTCACAATCACAGCTTAGAGCAAAAATATGCTACCATGGAAACTCCAGTGACTGATAAATCAAAGAAATTTTTGAATAATGGAGAAGGGCTGTAAGTATTCAGGACTTTCACTGGCGTCAGAATGCTAATTAGTGCCAAAATCTATCAATTTAACACCAGTATTCTCCTCCCTTGAAGCCATGTGGCTACAAGTCTTGGAAAGATGCAAACTTAACAAGGCTAAAGTTATATATAACTAAAAAGACAATGGAAAAAGGCATGGTGGGCATAGACTATGACATACCTCCAGTGATGATATCTATATCTATCTATCCATATCTATATCTATGTTTATATTCATGTCTATGTCTATATTTATTTATATCTATGTCTATGTCTATCTATCTATCTATCTATCTATATAAATCTATCTTTTTACTTATCAATCTAAAAAGAGAATCTAAGACATGTATAAAAGGAATGTAAAAGGGATGTAGCAAAAATGTAAACCAACATGGCGGTTCAGATGATTTGTTACCCCCAAATTATTCAAAGTCACAAACATTTTTTTAAAGCCTCTGGTTCCTTGGGTTTGTTCACAAACCCTTCACTCTGAAGGATTCATATTAAAATATGAATCAGGCAAAGGATTAAAAGACATGAAGGAATCATGATCTGAATTACTGTGATGAGCATCCACATCTATGAGTTCACAGATCAGTCAGTCAATAAGTAAGCAATCATTAGCACCTACTTTGTGCTAGGGGCTGTGCTAGATGCTGGGGGTGCAAAACAAAACAAAACAAAACAAATAACAGTCCTTACTCTTAAGGAACTCACAGTTTAATGAGGGAGACAACAAGCAAACAACTTGTATAACCAAGTTAAGTACAGAATAAAGATGAAATCCTTAAAAGAAGAAAGGCACTAAAATTAAGAAGGAAGAGGAAAGAATTCCTGTAGAAGATGATATTTTAGTTGGGACTTGGGAAAAAAATCCAGAAAAACTAGAAGGTTGAGATGAGGACGGAGAACATACCAGACATGGAGGATAGTAAGGGAAAATGTCCAAAACTGGGAAATGGAACATCTTGTTCATGAAACACCCAGGAGATAGCTATTAGTGGGCTGATTTTAATGCCAAACAGATATTTTTTATTTGATCCAGGGACCCACTGGAGTTTATCAAGTATGTGTATATGTGGAAAGGGGGATGACATGGTCAGACCTGCACTTTAGAAAATAACTTTGGCAGCTGGATAGAGGGTGGAGATAGAGGGACTGGATTCTAAGTATTGAAGAAAAGCTATGAGAAAGAGTGAAGAGTGAGATTAAGGTTGGTGAATTAAGGCAATAAGAGGAAATAAATTTAGACAGAGGATATATAGATGTGTAATGTGAAAGAAGTTTTGAAACTTTGGTTGGAACAAGATTGTAGTAGACTTTAAATGCCAAGCAGAGTAATTGATTTTTATCCAAAAGCAAGAAAAAGTCACTGAAAATTTTTAAACATTGAAATAAATGATGTTGTAAAGAGCATGATATAAGTTTTGAGGATATCATGAAATGAATGAAAAATTGCTTAAAGGAATGAAGAAGGCCTAGATGTGGCAATGAAGAGGGAGAATATTCCAGGCATAAGCATGGTCATTGAAAATGCCCAGAAATAAAAGATAGGATGTTTTGTTCATGGACAACCAGTAGACCATTGTTCCTAGATAGAAGAGTGTGAAAGGGAATAAGGTGTAAGAAGACTCAAAAGATGGTGGAGCATATGACTAGGTTACAAAGGAATTTGAATGCTTATTTATACGTAGGCACAAATACATCCTTATGCATACACACACATATATGCAGGTATGTATGTATATATATATGTGTGTGTGTGTGTGTGTGTGTGTGTGTTGTGAAAATGTGCATGTATATGTAATTGATCCTAAAATTTCATCCTTCTGCTTCTATGCTAAACGATACATTGACTATTCAAGTTCATATCGGAATTTGTTCTATTTTCAAAAATGACATGTAAATTCTTTCCTTCTTTCTAATCCATTTCTCTAACACCACAATTTTAAAGTATTTTCTTTAGTTTTGTATTTTGTTGAAAATGAACAAGAAATCTGAACATCTATCAATAGTTAAACAAGTTCCTTTTCAGAAAAAAAAAAAAGTCTTTACTATTATTTTCAGGAGCTTGAAGCTTACTAATCATAGGATCACAAACTTAGAGCTGGAAGGGTCCTTAAAAGCCACTAGACCAACTCTCATATTTTACTATTGTGGGGAAAGACTAAGTGGGAAAAGACTAAATCCTTAAAAGCCATCTAATCAAACCTCATATTTTACTGTTGCTGGAAAACACTAAGTGGAAAAAGTGCTTTACTCAAGATTGATCACATATTTCTTAAGTGTTCAACTTAGATTTGAAACTAAGACTTCTTGGTCCCAAGTCTAGTAATCTGTCCATTATACTATCCTAGTTATTGGCAACAGTTTTCCATGACCTGTGGATGTGAGTTAGTGTAATGGAATTTTGTTTTACTAAGCAAGACACTAAAACAGTTCTTGATAATTTCCAAGGGATTTAAACACTTTCTAATTCTTTCCATCTCTAGATACATGAAGTTAGAGAATCCATCTCAAATGTTCATAGTTACTATTTGTGAGTGACTTGTAGCAGAACATTCCAAGCTCATATTGGTCTGATCAGTAACCGTCGAATATACTGTAATTCTACTCTAATGTAATTCTCTTCAAGAACAAAGGACAACAATCAACCAATCAATATGCACCATCATTTATAATATGCAATATTTCCCTCCCCATCCCAAGCAGTTGTGTAATTACACTTTTAATCTGAATCCTCAGTTCTCCAAATATGATTTCAGAGTTTAAGGAAATATTTATGCAGCTATCCATCCTATTGTGAAAACAGCTGGACCCTACTGACATATAATTTAATTTTAAAAGTAAAATGAATTGCAAAGCAGAGTACAAACTGATATCAAAGATATCTTATCAACTTTCAATAACTCAATTGCCAGGAAGAACAATCAATGTAATCTACAATTCCATACCCACAAAGCAAAGGAAATTTCAACAATTAAAAGAAAGATAATTTAGGCAGTCTAAGCAATCTAAAGAAAAATCTACTACTTAGGTCTAAGCCAGCAGAATTTTCTGATACTGCCAAATTATTTTGCATTCTTGTAAGAGAATTTCAATTCGTCAAATTGTGTTATATTAACAAACAAATTCATATAAGGTTCAATGTGTTCACTATATACACTGGGAATTATTGTCAAGTTTCTCCTCCCTATCCTCACTCAACTATCTTTCAATTCTCTTCAGAAGTCCAGAGTACTCATCAAAACATTTCATTATGCCTTGAAAATCTGGGGAATTTAGAAATCTAGTTGCTACTGGACTAGTCTAAAGCCTTGCAATCTTAGAGTATTCCAAAAGGGTCAGTAAGATAGCTCCTTAAGGTGCAGTTGCAGTGTCCAAGTTAAAATGTACTATGTAAACAAAATTTGAGTAGCTACTTAACCTCTCCTAAAGTTACCACAGGTGAACTGGTATCTGACTTTCACTAATTTGAAATCTAAGTCATGTAGAACTTGTCTGGATTTGTCTATAAAATATTTACACATGTTTGGTGACAGTTTTCTTTCCTAAATTAGAAGTTTCTATCTATGATAAATGTTAAGTTGATTGAGTGTGAAAATGTTCATGTTATATTTACCTCAATATTTAAGTGGACCAACTTCTATCAACAAATATTTATTAGGTACCTATTGTATCCTAGACTCTCTCCAAGATATTAGAGAAAAAATTAAAAAAAAAACCTTCCTTCTTCAAGGAACTTAAAATATACAAGAAAAAGCAATATGTACAATGATCATATGTATAAAATAAAATAAAAATAAATACAAAATTGTTTATTGGTAGGAGAAACATTAACAGCTTATGGAAGAGCGATATGATACAACAAAAAGAGATCAGAAAGCTATATGATACAAAATTGCACCATGGAGCAATAGGAAGCTCAATTTGAAGTAAAAGAACTGGATTCATATCCTGAATCTAACATTTACTATCCTATGATGCTGAGAAAGTAATTTAATCTCTGAAGACCTTGTTTCCTTACTTATATAAAATGTGGGCATCAGGCCAGACCTTTTAAGATAATTTTCTTCTCTTCTAAATCTCTACATCATAAAGTCAAAATTATTTGTATCTACTTATAATTGTCTATAGAACAGTCTAAGAAAGGAGAGTCAATAATTATCAATGATTGGAGAGTGAAAGAAATTTATGATGTAGAAAGACAAGGAAAACTAGCAAATATCAGTGTTCAAAAGGAATGAACATAGTCAAAACATATTTAATTAGTAGGGGAAAAAGGAACGATAAGATAGTAAGCATTTATTAAGCACTTAATATATGTCAGTCTTTGTGCTAAGTACTTCATAAACATTATCTTATTTGATCCTCATAAATATCTTGAGAGGTAGAAACTATCATTTTTATAATTGAGAAAACAGTCAGTTGCTGAGTGACTATTCAGGATCTTAGTAAGTGTCTGAAGCTGGATTTTTCTATTTTCTATATCTGGGGGCCAGTGCTTTATCTATTGCATCACTTTAACTATCTCTTAATCAATTGCTATTACCTGCAATATACTATAGAGGGTCTTGGGGAGCATCTCACTCCAGTGAGAAAGTTGCTAATTTAGAAGTAAGGGCACTTCCCTGAGCTCACGTAATAAGCTTAAAATCTAATAGGGAAATCAGATGCAAACAAAAATAATTGCAATATACAAAAATATGCATTTTTAGAGAATTACAAATCAAAGTGTTCTGAGAAGTTCAATAGTTAAGAATATTACCTACAGAGGAAACTGGAAAGACTTCTTTCAGAAGATTGTAAACTTGGGTAGGGAATGCTATGAGACAGCTATCAACAGTGAATAATTTTCAGTAATCTTTGATTAAGGGAAGTAAAAGAAAAATGGAAATAGACAAACATTCTGATTTTCAAAAAGGAATTCTAATACAAAATTCTATGATAGATAAAATAATGATTTATGAATGTTTTGAAGCTGATAATGATCACTGTCCTAGAAGGGTCTTATGACAAATAAATTAATTCAGATGAACTTTGTTTCATTAATAGATACATAATCATGCTATATATGGTTCAACTATCTATATAGCTACATATATTCAAGAACATGTGTATATCTATCATCTGAATTTAAATATCAAATAAAACATTAATTTCATATACTTTATTTCATGCCAACTATTATGCTTTGTTTTGACTCCACAAACATCATGCTATGCCATGCCCTGAGCTGGATTCATTCTGATACTTTCACTCATCCCCTTTAAGGACTTATTTTTTTGTGTATTGTCTTGCCCCATTAGTTTTTTTTTTTGGGGGGGAGGGTTGTTTTTTATTTTTTGCAATTGGGGTTAAATGACTTGCCCAGGTTCATATAGCTAGGAAGTGTTAAGTATCTGGGACCACATTTGAACTCAGCTCCTCCTGACTTCCGGTCTGATGCTCTACCCACTATACCGTTTAGCTATCCCCTCCCCCCAATTAGTTTTTAAGTTATTTAACATTGGGACTCTGTTTTTTTTTTACTAGCACCTAGAACATTGCCTAACACATAATAGGTATTTAAAAATTTATATTTAAACAAATTAAATCTGTCTTTGACATTCATTCCTGTGATGTCATGAATCTCTGATAGCATTTTTTATTAGTAATGCATTAAAAATTACTGTTGACATTGTAGAATAGAATAGAATTGTACATGAGACCACATATCTTTGTTAAAGAGATTTTACTTGTATTTTAAAGTATACATAGCTTTCATTGCTATCCTACTTATCTTTGCTTCTATCAGTTCTTCATTTGTTTTCTGTCCTCCTCTTCCTTCTCTTTCTACTCCTCCTCTCTCTCCATCTATGCCAATTTTTGATTCTCTTTGTCTCTCTGTATCTTGGTCTCTGTCTCTTTCTGTCTCTCTCTGTCTCTCTCTGTTTCTCTCTCTCTCTCTCTCTCTCTCTCTCTCTCTCTCTCTCTCTCTCTCTCTCTCTCTCCCCCCCCTCTCTCCCTCCCTCCCTTCCCTCCCTCCTACCATTATGCTTGTTGGAGATCCAAAAAGTTTTCAATTCACTGACACCACAAAAACGACTGCTATAAATATTTTTGTATATATGTATTCTTTTACTTCTTCTTTGGGATATAAATGTCATCACTGAGGCCAAAACTACAGAATTTTGTGACTTATTTGTACACAGTTTCAAATTGCCTACCTGAGTGGTTAGGCCAATTCATAGCTTCACCAGTGGTGCATTAATGTGTTTATTTTTTGTAGCTACTTTAACATTCATCATTTTTTTCTTTTTCATTCATTTTGCCAATTTGAAGTAAGGCTTTCTTCCTTTTAAAAATGCCCATTAAAGTCATAATAGCTTGCATGCATACAACAATTTACTTAAAGGATCAGTGATTTTCTCTTGTATAGTATTCTCTTTCTTCCTTAGCATGATTATATATATATATATATATGTATATATATATATATATATGTATTCACTGTGCAGATCTTTAATGATTTGCTAGACAATCTTAATAAATTACAGGTAGCTAGATGTTAGTGGATAAAGTGCTAGCACTAGAATCATGAAGACTCTTCTTCCTGAGTTCACATGTGACCTCAGACACGTACTAGCTGTGAACTTTGGACAAGACAGTTAACTCTGTTTGCCTCAGCTCCCCATCTGTAAAATGAATCGCAGAAGAAAATGGCCAACCACTCCAATATCTTTGCCCAGAAATCCCCAAATGGCATCACAAAGAGTCAGACATGACTGAAAACAACTAAACAACATTTTCCTAAGTTGTCATGGTCAAATCAATTAATGCCCTGGTGCCCAAACTTCTATTAATAGGCATCTTCGGTTTAGGAAAACTAAATCTTTAGAAAACAGACATTCACTCCATTATTAAGACTTTCCTTGAAAACTTTCAGTGTAGTTTCACTACATTACTGAAGTTGAAGTGGAATATAGATTTAACTTGTACCGTGTGCAGCAAATAATGGAATTAAGAGAAGTAGAATTCCTATTTGGGTTCAATATAAGAAAACACTTTATAAATTAAGTTGTGCCCTCTACACTATTACCCCAATTCCCAAATTGATGGGATGCCTAGGGTGACAGTAAGCATCCTGTTATTAAAGTGTTCAAAAAGGGACTAGATAACTATTTGTCAGGATTGTTATAGAAAAAATACCTCTTGCATAGGAAATTCAGTGAGTGGTTTCTAAACTGTCTTCCAATTCCAAGACTTACTATGAAAATCAAAATTTATTTGATGTTGACTACTAAACCTCACATGACAGGATGTGAACATTTCATGTAGGCTAAGACATCCTGATCCAGTGTGACTTAAAGTTAGGAAGAACAGGGCTGAAGCCCACTTCTAGCACTTATAGCTGTTTGACTTTAGGAAATACTTTCCTTCTATGGTCTCTGGACATAGGTCTTATCCATCACCTGTGATCTGTGTTAATAGAATTCCAAGGCTAAGGAAGCCACATGCAAACACATGCAGAGTGATAAAATCACAATATTCTTATGGTAGAGTCACTTCATTATTGGATCCAAGATTGACTCTATTTTGAAATAATGGTATTTAATATAAAGAGCAGAGTAGATCTTTTCTACATATATTTTACTTTTGAATCTTTGTGATTTATTGTAAATATGTATTAATTTTCCTTCTGAAATAAACCCAAACCAATTTTCCTTTTCAACATCCTCATTTCTATTGGTTATATGACTATTTCTCATCTTTCACTCTAGAAACTTTATACTTACCTGTGACTTCTTCCATTTCTTCACCTTATTTATCTAATGTCATCAGATCCTGTCACTTTGTCCTTCAAAATGTCTCTTACAATTAGCTATTCATCACTTTACACATGAATACTGAAATGGTGTCCTTGATTCAGGTGTATTCTCCAATGTCGGTCAAATCCGTATGATGATTGGGGAGAGGGGGGGAGTTGAGTAACTTCTCCAAACATAAATTCTATTTTGACAGAACGTTGGGTTTGGAGTCAGATGACCTATGTTGAGTTTATAGCTTTGACATTACTTGTGTGACTTTGGGCAAATTGTTTAACTATCCTGGGCTTCAGTTCCTCACCTGCAAGATGAGGGGATTAGATCTCTAAAGTCTCTAAAGTCATTTGATCAATAAACCAAATCTATGAACCTATGATTGTTAGTTTTCTACTCAAAAGCCTATGATGTTTCCCTATTGCCTCTTGAATATATTTAAGCACCTCTAAGTTTCAAAGGATTAGCTAAACTATCCAAGGATTAGCTATGTATCCAAATGTTTAAAAATTGTTTCTCAGATAAATATATTAAAATTTTATATTGAAGTGTTTATGATTGAAGTCATATACACTAATGACTGTAATAAAAAAAAAGTTGCGGAAGATTGTGATCTTTCTGCAGATTTAAATTTAATTGTCTTTAGACTTTTAAAAGTTACAACTAAGAAATAGTATGTCAAGTAATAGGAAGATTATACAGAGGGCATGACAGAGGGACAGAATTGTTAAGTTTCATTTCATAAGTAAGAGATAATTGCTGCTTATGAAGAAGTACTAATTTAAGGTATTAAAAGCCATGAAAGAAGCTCTAGGAGAAAAAGAGAAGGCGTAGAAGAAAGACAGCGCAGAGGTTATGAAAATGGAGTTAGAAGCAGAAGAGTCAGATAAAAGGAGACAGAGAGACAGAGACAGAAGAAAGACAGAAAGACAGAGAGATAAACAGAGAGACTCAAACAGAAAGAGAGTCAGGGAAAAAAAAAAACACAGGGAAAGACAGACACAGAGAGAGAGAGAGCTTGTACCACCTCTGGGAACCCCAGAACATCTCAACAGGAGTCTAAGTTGGATAAATTAACTAGCCTAGAGTGTGAAAGTAAGCTCCATGCCATGCCTAAGAAAAAAGAGAACTGTGTTTTTAGTCACTGGAAAAGTTTCATAAAGAAGAAAGACTTTCATAAACTGAATCTTTGAAACATAGATAGGATTTTATAGGCAGAAGGGAGTGGGCTAGATATGAGAGACAATGGGGAATACTAGGAACAAATCCATGGAAGTAGAAATTTATCTGGGGGAGAGAATTGTGGAATAAAGAAATAAGTAGGAAGATAATAGTGGTGAAACAAAGTAGAATGATTATATTGAAGGGTAATCTTGTCAAGAGAACAAGATGAGTAAAGATTTAAAGATGAAGGAATATAATGTATTTATAGGAATGGTAAGCAAGTATAAAAAATTGAAGAATAAGGGGTAGGGTGAGATAAAGCTATAAAGAGATTGAGGCTAAGAGTGCTAGCTGCTTTGAAAATCAGGCTAAAATGATTGAATTTTATTGCATAGTCAATAGGGAGCATTTGAGGATTATTTTTAAAGTACAGATATGTCATGATCATTTGTAGTTTCTAGTGTGGAGATTTGAATGAAGGGAAATCAGTTCAGACAGCAATAAAGGCACAAAGCTATAAGTGCCCCAAGGGGAAATGGAAAAGAAGAGACTGATCGAAGAAGCAATACATATCTGGACCTTGTGCTTAATTAGAGATATGAGAGAAGAGGGAAAAGTCAAAGATGATTTCTAAGTTTGGCATCTGGATAATTTAAAACTATAGAACCGGAAGGAACCTTAGATCTCACCTGATCCTACATCTTCACTTCAAAAGTTGGGAATCTAAGACCTAAGGAGATTAAATGACATATCCAAAATCCTACTACTATTTAATTACAGAATCAAGAGCAGAATCTAAGTACACAAACAGCTTACCCAATATTCTTTCTCATTTACTAAAAGAGAATTCCAAGGAGGATTCTGATTTTCTCATTTAAACAGTGATGACACCACAAAGTGTAATCATGGGACATTTTCTCAAGATGTCATGCCTTTATTGGGGACAAATAAATTCTCAAACTTTCTTTAGGAGAAAAATGCAGGAGCTGAATTTCCAAGTTATGGCAAAATTTCATTGTCCACTTGAATCTCCCATTTACCTAATATTTGCTTCAAGAACTGTGTAAGAGAAAAAAAAATCACATTGCTGATCTCAGAAGTTTGGCAGTCAGGCCAATTTAGTGATTTAAATATTCCCAGGTATCTCTATTTCCCAAGTTCAGACTTAGAATTAAACTGTTGAGGGCATTTATGGGATGATAGACATAATGGAATATTATATATTGGCTCAATAAATATAAAATTATTCTTAATTCTCATGTTCTTCTCAGTTAATAGTATAGTTTCACTTTAGTAGAAACCTTCAAAGGAAGGAAGAATGAAGAAAGGAACAAACAAATGAATGAAGGAAAGAAGGAAAGAAGAAAGGAAAGAATGAAGGAAGAAAAAACAAAGAAGGAAAGAAAGAAAAGAAAAAAAAGAATCTTGAAACTCAAGAAGTGATGTGTATGTGTGTATCTATGTATTGAGAGTGAAGGGCATGTATTTTAATGGGGAGCAAAAGAATGGATAGTATATAAAACTGTTGCAAAACACAAACAGGTTGCAGTATGTAAAACACAATTCCCCATGCAATCATATGCACATACGCTGATATTCATTCTTTGAATCTTCAAGTAATTTAAAAGGATAATTAGTGTGTGGTGTCTGCATTGGTTCCTCTGAGGGTTAGTGTCCATCCTGTTTGTCACTGTTTCTCGCCTAATCCCTTCTAATGAGGGTTTATGTTAACATGGCTAAGCACTTGCAGATATGCACTACCAAGCTAGCTAAGCTTAGAGGAGACATGCTGTTCAAATGTCACTGCCTTTGGCTATCTTGCTGGAAGAGAATGACTACTGCTTCCTTGGAAGGTGTTGTTTGTTTGTTTGTTTTTTTAATAGAAAACTTATGTTAGTTTGCAAGCTTCTTACAGTATATGTCACTTAGAGAAAAAAAAAAAAAAACCTTCCATATTATCATCTAGGTTTAGATTTGCATTTGTTTACAAAACTTAGATGAAGTTTTTTGTTTTAATTTTTGTTTCAATTTTTTTTCTTTCATTTCCAGAGTTGATAGCCTTTTAATGTTGTTTTCTGTTTGTGAAAGATAAAATGTCTTATGTTGTGTTTGATTGATAGATTGTTTTCCAATCAAGTTAATCATCATTCCAAGAAGGTTTCTTCATAGAAATGAGCTTAGATGTATGTCCTAGTACTTTTGTCCAGTTTCAGCTTCAGAAGGATTTGAGAGCCCCCAAAATAAGCTGTTTTTTTATCTGAAGTAGTTACAGGTTTCAAATATCAAATATTTTTAAAAGTTCTTTTACAGACTTCTATTCTTCACTATGTTTAATTTAAGTTGGGGAAGTTATAAAGGTTCATCAGAAAATAAATAAATGGGGGGAGTTAAGCCTTTAATAAGGAATCTGTTTCTTTTGTTTTCATATGAGAAATATTGTCTGGCTATTGAATTAGGTGGATTTTTAGAGTAAATATCACAATTAAAATGTAAAATTGTGAAAAATACTATATAAAATCAGTTTAGGACACTAAAAATATATCAATTCTATATGTTAATACACAAGGAGTTATATAGGATAAAAATAAAATAACTCACTACTAGGTTTTGTTGCTTCAAATAAAAACTAATAGTTTTGGAAGGATTGCATCAGACAATCAGCAAACATTATTAAGTTCCTACTATGTGCTGGGCCCTGGGAGTATACAAGTAAAACAGGTTCAGCTTTCAAAATGTTTACATTCTACTGGGTCAATGAATGAATATCACCACAGCAATTTTCTACCCCAAGGATTTGTCAGTGTCTATCCCCTTCCCCCAATCCAAATGAGCAGATTCCATTTTTCTGGCACCACTCCTTGAGGAGGCCCCAAAGTGTTTGGAATCACTTAAAATTAATCAGCCCTCCTGGGTCTATTTTAGATTTACCTTTTGTAGAAGTCTTTAAATCCCTATTGGTGTTATGGCCAGAAAAGAGTCATAGGCATATATTAAAGAGAAAAAAAAATCACTAAAAAGAGATATCCCAATTGATGCCACAATTTCCCAGAGTAATGAAAGGGTCATCATGCAACCTTTTCCTCGGGCTATCTGGACACAGAACCTTAATAACCTATGCCTGTCCTGCCTAATTATTTCAGAATATCTTGGGATTTAGAGAATCCTCTATAGGACAGGCATTATTTACATACTAGAGATAAAAGACAGGGAAATAAGTTCTATTCCATATGTTTTCTTTCTAAGAGCCAAAAGGATCCCAATATGATGCAAGCTTTCTTGAAATTGCTTTTTTTTTTCTTTTTTTCTTTTTTTTTTTTTTTTAACCATTATGATATAGAAGAAATAGAAAGCTGGATATATTCTTGTTATTAAATAGATAGCATCATTGTGAAAATGATAGTTTTGCTTTATTCAATTGACCTCAACTTCAGTTTACTTCAATCAGAATTTAATGAACACCTACTATGTGTCAGGTGTTATGCTGGGTCCCCGGCATATAAAGATAAAAACAAAGCCCTCTATTTTCAAGGTAATTATATTCATCTGGTGGGAACAACATGCATATAGTTAAGTAAATACAAAATAGTATGTACTTATTTTGTGAGGGAAAAAAACATTAATAACCAGTGGCATCAGAGAAAGCCTTGTATAGGAAGTGGTGCCCTACTTGGGTCAAGTTAGAATCCAGGAGTTCCAAGAAGCAGAAGAAAATAGTGATTGAATTTTAGGCATAGGACATTGCATGAACAACATAGAATTGGACTATGGACTATTATATATGGAGGAAGATATAATAGGCCACTTTGACTGAAATAATGAATATGTGAAAGAATGTGTTAAAATATAAGACAAGAAATAGCAGGGAGGAGTTAGTTTGTAGAGAGCTTTCAATTCCAGGCTAAAGATTTTGTATTTTAACTTAGAGGCAATAGGAGGCACTGAAGATTTTTTAGTAAAATGATGACAAGAACATATCTGAGTTTTAGAGATATCAATTTGGTAGTTATGGGAAAATTGATCAGAGAACTATGAAAGGAACCACATCTGCTGGTGCTCAAGATGATATACTTTTGAGACAATTATAGTTGCATTTATTGCTTTTCTTATTAATTTAAGAAGAAAAAAAAAACCCTGAGCATTCCAGTAAGTAGTTCCCTTTTGATGTCTATAGATTAGCTTGTTTGAATTGAGAAGGTTAAAGGAGTAAGAAAAGTATACCAGAAAATCAGAGCACTTCCTATAAACACAGAATGCTCCTTAGGAGAAAACTTGTTTGTAGAAAGGTGTTTTTCAGAAGGGAGGCCCATCAATCAAATATATCCTGGTCTGGGGCTACGGGGCCCTGACTGCTTAGAGAAAAAGACAATATTTACATATCCAGCAAAAAATTTCAGAAGGCAACAATAGGCAATGATATCTGTGTTTTGTGGGCAAGAGGATATGACTGTGTACTCAAATGCCACTAATGTATTTTTACTCTTTTAAAAACTAATATTTACAAGGGACTGTTACTGAAGGGGAAAACTAACTTTAATGTTAAGAGAGAATGAGTTTGAGAAAATGACATTTTTTTTTGGAATTGGGTCATAAAGAAGCAAGAGTGGATTAGGTAGATTTTGAAATTTCACTTGCACTCATGTTGGTCTTGATTGCTGAGGTTAGCAACTTTGATAACTCTTTAGAATTTTTAGCAAAGTGAAACTGTTTCCTTTGGCTATGAGAGATGTGAAGAGCATGTCTGGTTCTTCTCCCACCCCTAAGTATGTTTAGGTGTTAACTTGGTTGATAACTTGATAAGTGATCTATACTTTCCCTATTTTTTCCTGTAATAATTTCAGACATTTACAACTCTGCCCAAGATTCTGGAATCCTAGAAATTCAGTGAGCATTAAATGATCCTATAGGAGTTTTTACAATAAAATAATGGAACTATATTTTAAGAAACATCCCCAAACTTTCATTTGCATGTGAGTATTGTTCCATTCAAACCAGGCATTTACTTTGAGGGTCTTTATCCTTATTTCCATGGTGCTGCCCTTGCTTTAAAGAAAATCAACCTAATTTTTTTGATCTATCCCTTTAATATTTCTTTCATAGATGATCATAAAAGTTGCTGCAATCTTAAAATATTCCCATTGGTATCAAATCTTTGTTCTTTGCAGGATACAGGAAAAAAAAACATTTGGAGCTAAATGTGATATATAAATTCATGCAGCCAAGAAAATGAGGAATTTTTGTTTTCATAACTTCCTCTTTCACTGTTACAGGCCAATAAAGGAAGACAACTTGTCCTGTTTCATTCCCCATCTATATACATGATTATAAATTCTTCTAAATATGAGAATGAGAATATTTCTAAAAATAAATATGAGTGGACCTATGCCCACTGGAACAGCATTAAACCCAACTATTTCATTAAAATAGGATCTGTTTCACTTTCTGATCACCAAAACAGGGCAGATCAGATGATTGGGACCAGGACTGTTTCAGAAAGAACATCTTAGCAATCTAAGAAAAGAGACAAAAAGGAAGTTTGTGTATAAATATGATATGCATGTAACTGTATACACACACACGTATGTGTAGGTAGATAGGTGATTTAGCAAATTTGCTACATTAATTCAATTGGGTAATAGCTTACCTGATTTAGCATTTATCATGGCAGCATGCCTCTCAAAAACATGTATAAAGAATGAGATGTTCATGACACCTCTTAAATGGGTTTTTGTATGAGGGCAACAAAAAAGCCGTAACAATCATTCAAGGTTTAGTCCACTGGATCAATTATGGCTCAAGAATTGTTTCACTGTCTTTATAAATACTAGCCTATTCTACATAGCAACTATTTTCTGTTCTTGTGAGAGTTGCAAACACATTCCAAACAAAATTCCCATAGAGAATTTTTTTTAAAATGATGATGACATAATTGAAAAAAAATTAATTATCCAAGAGGAGTACTTAGGAAACTAATCATTTTTTCATATCTTTTTATGATCTGGAATATTTGCTAATGAGTCAACTACTGATTTATGGGGTGAGGTGGAAAAAATCATCTGATTTTTAGAAATGGTAGCAATATTTGAGATTATCTAATTTAATTCCTCATTTTATAGGTGAATGATTTGAGGGCTATGACTTGTCCAAGGTGACAGAAGTAGTCAATGTGCTACTGAAATTGAATTATTGGATCTTCTGATTCTCAACTCAGTGTTCCCCCCACCACAATATTTTATAATTACCTTCTACAATGGCACCCTAAAAAAGAACAGGGCTATAATAACAAATATTTATTATTCCACATTCAAATTGATGTCATATCTAATTTCAGTAATTAATGAAGAGGGGACATAATATGGTTTAACTCCATGTGTTAGAGATCTTTGGGATGTCTTCATCTGTAGACCACAGTTTTATTTATTTGTAAAGTGGAAATTGTCATAACTAAGCTATTTTCTAATTCATGGATCATCAAAAAAAATTGTTCTCGAATTCCTCAAGGGAACTCTAAAGGGTAAATATAAACATTACTAAAATGAATGAAGAAATATGAATTGCTCTATTTAAAACATTCATTTTCAGAGAAACATAGAACTATACAAGGAAACAAATTTGTTTGAGATCATTTAACTACCTTGAATCAAGACTTTTTCTCACTTTATGTGTATTCAAGAATACTTTAAAGGAAGAGAAAATAAATTGCAATTCCAAAGGCTCTCCTTCATGTACATAATAGAGCCACCCACATTTTTGTGGTAGAAAGGGGAAAATTACAATAAAATCACAGTGGTATCACTCATATTCCTTGTCATATCATAACTATAATAACTTGCCTTGATTATTCAGTTAAGATCTTACTTAACAAGAAATAAATGTACTTGTGTAGGCCATCCAACTCTCAAGGGCTCCATCAATTGACAGGATAGGTGGATGAGTCATACAGGACAGAAGCAAACTAACTTTTTGTCTTTATTTTGGTTTTCTGGACAGTCACATAAAGATTAAAGTCATAAGGAATGAAAGGATGTGCCCTTCCATTCTATTCTGACTTCAGTTGACAAATTGTTATTGGGCTTTGGGAGATAATAGGAATTAGACTGAAATGGTGAAGTTCCTACCCAGGTACTCCTTTTTTCTCAATTATAATTTCTTTTTTTTTTTTTCCTTTCTTTTGCTGAGACAATTGGTGACTTGTCCAGGGTCACACAGCTAGGAAATGTTTAAGTGTTTGAGGTCAGATTTGAATCCAGGTCCTCTTGACTTCAGTGCTGGTGCTCTATCCACTACATCTACTAGCTGCTCTTCTATTATAATTTCTTAGGGTTAGAGATCACCTTCTAAGTATGCAATTGCCAAATTCAGTATCCTGTAATATATCTGAGAGAGATCTATCCATCAGAGACTACTTGCTATGTCAAGTTTATAAGTTTCTTCACTAGCCCATTTCCAATCAGTCAGCTAGGATTTGAAGGAATTGGAGGAGGTTGCCTCAAAATGAGGATATACTCATCAGATTTACTAATATTAATCCTGGTAGAATGATTTAAAGTAACTGGGAACTGGCCTGGACAGTGATTGAGTCCACATTTGAAAGAATCTAGGGAACATTTAATTGGGATATTTCTTTTTCGATAAGAAATAACTGACATAGCTTCAGAAGTCTATGAAACCACAGCAAAGCTATCATTTAATAAAGATACACTGTTTCTGAATTCTATGTCTTTTTGCTCAATTGGGTGCATTTTAGAGAGCTCAAAGACACTTAGAAGTAATAATATTTCAGAGATAATATTAATATACACTTTAGTAAAAAGCTCATGTATTTCAATTCTAATCAAAAAAGGAAAACTCACAAAAAATGGATTGTAATTGTACTGAATATGTTCATTTTTTGAAATTGTTTTGTGTTTAGGAGAAGTAGTTTTTGTTTAGGGAAAATATTCAGTATAATCACTATAGGTTGGGAACAATTAAATTAAAAAAAAAAAAAACCTTAAGCATATTTCTGCTATTTCCAAGGCACTATGTTAGGAGCTTGAGATACAATTATGGGGGAAAAAATCTCTGTCCTTCACTTAATGCTTCTTAGCCAAGAATGAGGATAAACTTGCCTTGAATATATCCAGCCATACATTTATAGCTATAAAATTGTCATGTTCCTACAAATTTAGATTTATAACTGTCTATCATAGCAAATTTGGGTACACATGGCATTATGAAAAGCAAAAAAAAGAAGAAAATTTAAGTTGTTGGGAAAGGGATGAAAAGACCCTTTATCTTGGATGAATTTTGTAAATTTTTCTGACATAATTTTTCTCTTTTCTTTTCCCTTTTTCCCACCTCAATTGAACATAATCTTTAATCTGAATCTAAATATCAGAATATATTAAATATATTTAGGAATATTATGACTTTGCCTTTAAAAATCAAGCAAAGTTTCTATATTTCTTTTAACTAATACCTTTGGGGAAATTCCAAACATCCTCATCAAGTACAGCCATTGTGGTGTAGAAAAGAGCCCTAATGTAAGAAGATGAAATATCAAGTCTTGATCTGAAGTATAAGCTGTGTGACTCTGGAAAAGTCTGTTAGCTAGACTTTCCAAGCTAAGATTTTTTTCATTGATAAAGTGAGGAAAATGGACTAGATCAGAAATGTGAAACACAAATTTTCAGGTCACATGTTGCCCAACATACATTGAAGGACAGTAGAAACAGATTACAACATAATTGGGGAAATGTAACAAAATAAATAAAAATACACTGTTATTATTCAGCCATATCTGACTCTTCTTGACTACATTTGAGGTTTTCTTGGCAAAGATACTGGAATATTTTGGCATTTCTTTCTTTTTTTTTTTTATTTTACAGATGAGGAAACTGAGGCAAATAGGATTAAGTGACTTGCCCTGCATGTCCATGGCTAAATTTGAATTCAGGTTCATCTTAATTTTAGTGTTGGTGATCTATCTGCTGGACCATCCAGTGTTTGCCAAAATCCAATAAAACATAGATATTGCATTTTATAACTAAGTCAATATGTGGCTAAAGGGATCCTCATGTAATGATCAATGGCCCCTTTTCTATTTGAGTTGGATCCATTATAATAAATGATCTTTAAGAGCCCTTTCATAAACAACAAATCACAGGAACAATCCATAATTTTTTCTAAGAGAAAGACAATAACGAAGCAACATACCCAAATCTATGCAGCCAAAGCAGTTCTTAGGGCAAAATGTTACATCTTTAAATAGCTACATGAATAAAATAGAGAAAGAGGAGGTCACTGAATTGGGCATGCAATTAACAAAGCTAGAAAGAGAACAAATTAAAAAAACCCAAAATAAATATCAAATTAGAAATTCCGAGACTCCAATGAGAGATTAATAAATTTAAAACTAAAAACTACTGAACTAATAACAAAACTAAGAATTGGTTTTATGAAAAAAACAACAAAATAGATAAACCTTTGGTTAATTTGATTAGAAAAAATCTATTAAAAAAAACTATAGATAAAATAAAATATTTGGGTATCCAGCTGCTAAGACAAATCCAAGAACTATATCAACACAACAACAAAACTCTTCTCAAACAAATAGTCAGATCTAAACTATTGGAAACATATCAATTGCTCATTGGTAGGTCAAGCTAATATAATAAAAATGACAATTCTGCCTAAATTGATCTAATTTGTTCAGTATCACACTGATCAATCTGATAAAAATTATTTTATAGAATCACAAAAAATAATAACAAAATTAATCTAGAAGAGCAGAAGGTCAAGAATATCGAGGGAATTAATGAAAAAAAAAGATATGAAGAAAGTGGCTTAGCAGTATCAAACCTAAAACTGTTATAAAGCAGTAGTCATTACAACCATTTGGTACTGGCTAAGAAATAGAGTGGTGGATCAGTGGAACAAATTAGAAATACATGACACAATAATCAAAGCCTATAATAATCTAGGATTTGATAAACCCCCAAACACAAACACTACAAAATAGTGAATAAATAAAAACTCACTATTTGACAAAAATTGCTAGGAAAACTGGAAAATAATATGTCAGGAACTTAGCATAGATCTCCATTTCATATTCCATACCAAAAAAAGGTCAAAATGGGTACACAATTTGGGAATAAAGGATGATGCCATAAACAAATTAGGAAAGCAAGGGATAATTTACCTATCAGATCTTTGGAGAAGGGAGGAATTTGTGATTAAAGAAGAATTAGAGAACATTATGAAAAGGCTAAATGGACAACTTTGATTACATTCAATTAAAAAGGTTTTACATAAATAAAACCAACAGGAGCAAGATTAAAAGGGAAACACAAAGCTGAGAAAAAATCTTTACAGCCAGTATTTCTGATAAAGTTCTCATTTCTAAAATACATAAAGAATTATATCAAATTTATGAGAATACAAGTCATACCCCAATTGATAAATGGCCAAAAGATATGAACAATTTTCAGATGATGAAATTAAAGCCATTTATAATCATATGAAAAAATGCTCTAAATCATACACTATTGAATTAGAGAAGTGCAAATTAAAACAACTCAGAGATACTTCATATTTCTCAGATTGGCTAAGATGACGACAGGAAGAGAAAATGATACATGTTGGCAGAGATGTGGGGAAACTAGAACATTAATGTGTTGTTGGTGGAGTTGTGAAATGATCCATCCATTCTGGAGAGCAATCTGGAGCTATGCCCAAAGGGCTATAAAACTATGCATACCTTTTGACCCAGCAGTGCTACTACTGGTAACAAAGAATTGGAAAATTAATAGATACCCATCAATTGGGCAATGGCTGAATAATGTGTGGTATATGATGGTAATAGAATATTATTATTCTATAAAAATGATGAGCAAGCTGATTTTAGAAAAGCCTGGGAAGATTTACATAAACTGATGCTGAGAGAAACAAGCAAAACCAGGACTACATTGTACACAATAATAGCAAAAATGTGTGATGATCGACTATGAAAGACTAGTTTCTTCTTAGTGGTTCAGTGATTCAAAGCAATCCCAATAGATTTTGGACATAAAATGCCATCTGCTTCTAGACAAAGAACTATGGAGATTGAATCTAAATTAACACATGCTATGTTCACTTCTTTTTTCTATTTTTTTCCTCTTCCATATTTTTCCCTTTTGTTCTGAATTTCCTCTCCCAATATTATTCATAAAGCAATGTGTAGTAAGATAAATAAATATTTTTTAAAAAGTTCTTTCAGATTTAAATAGTTTGATTTTATGAACCCAGCAAAGAGGTGATACATTTAACTTTAGAGACCTTTATATATACATATACAGACATATATATAGACATATATACACATAGCTTTAAGATAGCATTTGTTTTCTCTCTAGGTGACAGAAAGCTCATTATAACAGTCCTTTAATTCCAAATTGACTTTTGTCTCACTATGAAATTATCCCTTTCCTATAAACTTCATTACTTTTTTTTTTTTTATGAGGCAGTTGGGGCTAAGTGATTTGCCTAGAGTCACATGGCTATTGTCAAGTGTTTGAGATTGAATTTAAACTTAGGTCCTCCCAACTCCAGTGCCAATGCTCTATCCAGTGTATCACCTACCTGGACTTAACCTCTACTTTAAAAACAAGCTCATTATTTTCAAGAAGTTCTCTGGTCCATAATTATCTAGACCCAAAGCCTCCTCTTTCCCATTTGAGACCTCAGATGTTTCTCTAAAAATGTTGCTCTCAGAAATTACTATAATATTCCAGGTACAATATTGTCAGCATACATATTAGTAACAAAATTATTTCCCTTGCTCTGAGTAGACTATTTCTGTAAGAAAGACCTAAGATCGTGTTAGTTTTTTTTGTCAATTCTCAGTTTTGCTGAATATTGAACTTGCAAATATGAAAACTCTCAGATTGTTTTTCTGCCTCCTATCTGAACAGCAGTAAATTTATGCTTCAATTTTTATTTTATTTGTGTGATTGATTCATTTTAACCTAAGTTCTGGCTTTTACATTTATCCTTACGAATTTGAATCTTGTTAATTCAGATCCTTGTTCTATTCTATAGAGATTTTTTTGAATTCTGATTCTGTCACTCAGCATATTCACTCTTTCTCCTAGCTTTGTCTAGTGTTTCTAGATTTGGTAAAGATGATTTTAATATCTTCATCCAAGGAAAGAGACAAACATTGGAAGTATAACTTTATTATTATGAGGAATTCCTAGATAAAAAAAAAACTGCTTCCACCAGTGCAGATTAATACCTTTGCTGCAGTTTAATATACTGAGAGCATTGAGAAATTTAATGACTTACTTGGGGTCACTCAGATGATATGTATCAAAGCAGAACATGAGTCTTTCTGGCTTTGAAACACTCTGTATCAGCTTTAATTCATTGCTTTATCATCACCATCTAAGCTGTTTAAAATTAATTCAATTAAAAATTGTTTAAAACCAATCAAGAGCAGAACACTAGACTCTTATATTAGAAATAAATTTTTAAAAATCCCACCAACCTAGATTAAACTGAACATGTGAGGGCTCAAGTGTAGCAACACCAAATTGCTATGCTACAATCATTAATCCCATTAGATCAAGATTTTTTTTCAATGTCCACTCTATATAAGGTCCCATTCCATACTAGAGTCACTAATCACCAGTATGCAAACATTCTCCTAATTGGAATGATTTCTCTTTCTCCTCCTTCTTGTCTCCTTGAAACTTTTGCTTGGTATAATGTAAAGAGTGATAAGTTTGGAGTCAGGAAGATGAGTTCAAATCTAGCTTACTAGCCAAGGGACATTGAGTAAGTCACTTCAGCTCAGTATGCCTTCTTTAATTGTAAAATTCAGATAATAATAGCACATACCTTCTAGGTTTTTCATGAGGAGCAATTGAGATAATATTTGTAAAACACTTAGCACAGTGGCTGGCACATAATAGATGTAATAAATGTTTATTTCCTTCCCTTCTCATGTTTTGTTTTGTTCATTGCAGAAGAAAGGGAAAAGCAACATGCCCAACATATTTTCAACTTTAAGAAGATTTATTGGCACTTCTTTTATTCTGTAGTTGGAAAATGAGAAAAATCCTGGATCTCAGAGATAGGAAAAACCTGGTTATTCACAGAGCTATCCCACAGAGGGCCAAAAAAAAAAAAAAAAAAAAAAGGAAAGTATTCTTCTTGTAGGGGCTTGAGAAGGAAGTTGTTGACATTGAGTGAGTGATGGAAACTATTGGGGGATTCTCCTGGAAAATGAAGAAGGGGTCTTCTTTCAGTGATCATGTTTTTTAAGAGATAGAATCTATCCAGTAGTGCTTTATTGACATCCAGATTTATTTTTTAAAGAATAGACTCTATTTAGATCTAACTTAGTTTCAATTGATCAAGGATGGACAGAAGCAGCTACACCCAAAGAAATAACACTGGGAAATGAATTTAAACTGTTTGCATTTTTGTTTTTTCTCCCCAGGTTATTTCTACCTTCTGAATCTAATTCTCCCTGTGCAACAAGAGAACTGTTCATTCTGCACACATATATTGTATCTAGGATATACTGTAACCTATTTAACATGTATAGGACTGCTTGCTATCTGGGAGAGGGAGTGAAGGGAGAGAGGGGAAAAATCGGAACAGAAGTGAGTGCAAGGGATAATGTTGTAAAAAATTACCCTGGCATGGGTTCTGTCAATAAAAAAGTTATTTAAAAAAAAGAATAGACTTTATTTGTCATTTTTTCTGGTCTTTTCAAGCTGCCTTAAACTTTCTCATCTCCCTATCAGATTGAGATAGATTGTACTCAAATGATAACACAAATTGCTACCATAAGGAGGAAGTGACAGTATAGCTATTGTAAAGATATAATTGAGATTAGCTACAAAATTGGCAAAGTGTTGTCAGAAAAGGGTTTGTGAATACTGTTTGCCCACAAAGAAAATGTTTTAAATCTAAAGGAATATTCCTTTTTGGATAGGGAAATATTATTCCTGTCTCAGTCAGGAGCAAGCTTCATTTTCAGATTTCTGACCTTCATCTTGCCCCAACCAACACCTGTGGGCCCAAGATTTCCCACACTTAACAATGATAAACACAAGTCAGAGAGCAGATATCAAATGTTTTGGGTATTTTTCAATGTTTCTATTTGGATCACTTAGTCTCTGGACCCTTCTTGCCTGCCTGGATAATTTTATTGGGAAGAATTTCTTTTAAAATTTTTCAATAGTATTTTATTTTTCCAAATACATGTAAAGATAGTTTTCAACATTCATTTTTATAATATTTTGTATTCTATTTTTTCTCCCTCCTTATCTTTCCCTTCACAAAGAGAGCAAATAATCTGCTATTTTAACGTATTTTCATATTTGTCATGTTGTAAAATAAAAATCAGACTAAAATGGGAAACATGAAAAGAAAAACAAAGAAATAATCTAAAAGGTGAAAATATTATGCTTCAAGCCATATTCAGTCTCCATAGTTCTCTGTTTGGATGTGCATGATATTTTCCATTCCAAGTCTATTGAATTGCCTTAAAGCACTACATTGTTGAGAAGAGTCCTGTCCATCATAATTGATCACCATATAATCTTGTTTTACTGTGTATTATATCCTCCAGGTTCTTCTGCTTGCTTTACTCAGCATTAATTCATGTAAATCTTTCAAGGTTTTCTGAAATCAGCCTACTTATCATGTCTTATAGAACAACAATATTCCATTGCATTCATATATCATAACTTATTCAAAGTGATTTTCCAAATGATGGGCATTCACTAACTTTTTCTTTCCTTGCTACTACAAAAAGAGTTGTTGCAAACATTTCTTTGCACTTGTGGGTCCTTTTCCCCTCTTTTATGATCTCTTTGGGATACCAATCCAGTAATGACACTGCTGGATCAAAGGGTACACACAGTTTTATAGACCCTTGAGGGCTATTTGAGTTCCAACTTGCTCTCTAGAATGGTTGGACCATTTCACAATTCCACCAACAATACATGAATGTCCCAGTTTTTCCACATCCCCTCCAACATTATCATTATTCTTTCCTTTCATCTTTGCCAATCTGATCATGTGGAGTGATATCTTAGAGTTGTCTAAGTTTGTATTTCTTCAATCAAATGTTTTAGAGCATTTTTATATGACTGGAAATGACTTATTTCATCATCTGAAAATTGTCTGTTCATATCCTTTGATCACTTATTAATTGAGGAATAACTCGTATTCTTAGATATTTGACTTAGTTTTCTCTATATATTTAGTAATGAGGACTCTATCAGAAAAACTTACTGGAAAAAATTCCCCCAGCTTTCTTCTTTCCTTCTAATTTTTGCTGCATTGGCTTTGTTTGTACAAGCCCTTTTTAATTTAATCAAAATCATCCATTTTTATATAAATGTGCATGCATATATTGGATTTACCATATATTTCTATCATGCTTAACATACATTGGACAACTTGTCATTTAGGGGAGGAGGTAGGAGAAGAGGGAGGGGAAATTGAAACACAAGGTTTTGCAAGGGTTAATGCTGAAAAATTATCCATGCATGTTTTGAAAATAAAAGGCTTTAATAAAAAAATTTTAAAAGAAATTTTAAAAATTATCCATTTTCTATTTCATAATGTACTCTAGCTCTTTTTTGGCCACAAATTCCTTTCTTTTCCACAGATCTAATAGGTAGATTATTCCTTGCTTTCCTAATTTGCTTATAGTATCACTATATATATATATATATCAACAAACCATTTCAATCTTATCTTGATATCTTGGTACATGTTGGTCAATGCCATACTATTTTCCAGTTTTCCCAGAATTTTTTTTTCAAATTGTTATTTCTTATCCTAGAAGCTAGAATCTTGGGATTTATCAAACACTAGATTACTATAGTTATTGACTATTGTATTTTGTGTGCCTAACCTATTGTATTAATCCACTACACTATTTCTTAGCCAGTACCAAATAATTTTGATGACTGCCAGTTGATAATATAGGTTTAGTCTGGTATGGATAGGTTACCTCAGGAAGTCTTTATTAAGCAGCTACTACATGAAACAACCTGTGTTAGATGTGAGGAATGTTAGACTAAAAGGAAATAATCATTGAACTCAAGAATCTTATGTTCTATAGAGAAACTCCCAGATACACATATAAATATGTACAAGCTAATTATATTTAAACAATCCTCAACACAAATACACAGCAATTTGAAGGGTAGAGATGGCAGTAGCAAGGGGTAGCTGTTATATCAAAGAAGAGGTATAGAGAATAGTAGAGGTTCTAAGGAGCAGAGATGAGGAAAGAACAGGCTCCATACATAGAGAATAGCTTGTACAAAAGAATGAAGACAGGAAATAGAATGTCACATTGAGGAACAGTAAGACTGCCATATACATATAGCTTGAAAAGGAATGAAGTATTATAGTATAAATGGGTTAGTTTGGAGCCAGGCTTGTGAAGAGCTTCAAAGACCAATCATAAGAATTTGTTTGTGAGCTATTTAAGTTGATGAGCAGATTGTCACATGATGTTCTCTGTATTTTAGGAAGATTACTTTGGCAGTTGTATGTAGGATAGAGACAGAAACCAGCTTGGGGGGGGTGTTGTCTGGAAGTAATTTAGGGGAGATTTTGTGAGGTCTTGAACAGAGTGGGTGGGACAGGTTGACTTTGAATAGAGTTAAAAAGAAGGATGTAAGAGAAATATAGGTAGAACTGACAAAACTTAACAATTTATATTACTTGTTTACTCTTCACTTATTCACTTAATTGACACCTCTGCTTTTGACTAGTTTTTTGACTCAAGAACAATGATATCTGCCAGATTTACTTGAGGATTGTTGCTCCAGTCTCGTCTCACTACCTCTTTGATACTCATTCCTCTGGGGGCATTTATTTAAGGATCTATATGATCTTTAAACTTTTAAAAATTTTCTACTTCCCCTAGCTGCTAACTACCTTACCTATTTCTGAATGATAGCAATTGCCAAAAAGTCAACTTCTTATCGCTTTAACACACAGAGACACAGAGATACACACACCTACACCTCCCACTATCTATAGAAAAATCTTCCCAGCACATCAGAAATAATCACAACCGATTATTTCACAAAAGTAATCAGCTGTCTAAACAATATTTCCAGAAATAATATTTCACCATATTCCACTTACCTGTTCCCACTTGTTTCCATACCTGTTCACAGTACTCCTGGGTCATGTTCTGTAGATTCTTACAATGTTCTAATAATATCCTGGATCAAATACAGGAACAGTGGAGCCCTCTATCATTTGCAGGCTGATGTTTTTATTAAGTGGGACCCTAAAGACATATTTACTTAATCAAAAATAGTTTATAACTCAGCTTTAATGTTCCCAGAGAGTTCAAAGATGTAAAATATTATGTACTTTTAGAACCAGCTCTATCTGTTCAGAGAAGTCAAGTGTGTAATCCATAACTATCTATTTAATCTATGTTAAGATCTTTGTTGGATCATGCCTGAAATATATTTTCTTGTTCTCAGTGTTACAGGGTTGCTTTAAAAGAGGCAGAATGAAAGAAATTGTACTGTACATGCCTTTGGAATGTCAGCTCATTCAAGAAAGTGGCTTCAGGTCATATGATGTTGAGTATGAGGCCAGTCAGTAACATCGCTTAATAATAAACCCTATAATTTAGAACCCTATTGCTTGTTCTGGGATTGCATGCTATATGATGATAGTACCTAAAAGGTATCATTCCCTAAAAGACATTAAAAGTTAAATATTAGATCCACCTTTGGAAGGACAAATATGTTAGGATATAATGGATTGGGTTGAGCAAATCAGTCACTCATCTGTTCTTGTTTGTGTCCACTATATCTATCTGAGAGATGGATGAATAGGTTTAGAATTTCAGTTAATGTCAATGGGACAGTCTTTCTTTGTACCAAGCTACCTGGCTTCTCTCTGTAATTTAAGTTAAGATAATGATTGTCTCCTTTGCATCATGTTCAAACTAACTAAGGAGATCTTTAAAGAATGCATACCCCATGAGTCTCATCTATTTCTGATACTCACAAAATATTAGTTTGAAGATATAAATCTGGTCTAAACTGTATCAAAACTCAAAGTAAGAGAAAACAAAGATTATTGTGGATGATTAGTGTGGACAGTAAGTAAATTGTTTCTTTTGCTGCTTTGTTTTTATCTAAAAGGACAGATTCTACCTCATTACTTTATAAGATCCTCATGAATCCACTGTAGAATGCTTATGGATAATTTTACCTTATGCATTATTTTCCTTCATTTGTTTCTCAGATAGGTTTACTTAGGCCAAAGGTTAAGTTAAAGCATTGTTTTTCTTTTTATTGTCTTTACATCTTTGTCAAAAAACATAGATGAGAGTATAGATAACATGCTTATCAAATTTGTGAATGACTTGTATTTGAAAAGGAAAGCTAACATGGTAGATAGAAGACTAGGATTCCAGAAAGATTTTGCCAATTTGCAATGCTTGGATGTGTTTGTAAAAGATACTATTTAAGGGGGATAAATATGAAATCTGGTATTTGGTTTCGAAAATTAATAACACAGGTAGATCATGAGACAAACTTGATTTAATGAAAACTTAGTTTGAAAAAAAGTACTTAGAAAGTAGGTGGAGGGAGATGAACTACAAGTTCAGTATGAGTATGTAGTTTGATATTCAATAATGTGATCTTTGGCTGCTTATGTGACATGCCTAAATTGAAAGAGGGGGAAAGTTCCATTAGACTACTCTGATATAAACAAATTTGTAGCATGTTTTCAGTTCTGTGGATCTTTTTTAGGAAGTAAATTGACAAATTATAGGTTACCTAAAAAAAGACAATTAAAATCATGACAAGGCTTAAAAATGATACTGGATTATGATCATTTAAAAGACTTTGGGAGGGTTAACCTGGAGAGAATATAATTTAATGAGCACAAAATTCTTGTTTTAAAGTAGTAGAGTCATTGTGTGGAAAAAGGAATATTGTTGCTGTTTAGTGTTCTAGTTACATACAACTTTTTGTGACCTCCATTTGGCATTTTCTTGGCAAAGATATTGGAGTGATATGCCATTTCAGGTGATATTGTTTGCTTCAGTTCCTCATATGTAAAATGAGCTAGAAGGATTACATTTTATTATTATATTATCACTTTATATATTATTATTTTTCAGTTGTCTCATCTTTTTCTAACTCTTTGTGACACCATTCGGGCTTTTGTTGGTAGAGATCCTAGAATGGCTTGTCATTTTTTTTACTCCTCTCATTTTGCTGATTAGGAAACTGAGGCAAATAGAGTTAAGTAACTTGTCCAGAGTCACACAAATGAGTGTCATTGACCAGTAAGAGAGATAAGTCTTCCTGACTCCAGACCCAGTGCTCATTTTGTGTGTGTGTGTGATATTGATATTGTTTTCTGGGTCTGAGAAGGTGGAACTAAAATTGTATGTAAAGTTCATGAAAGCCACAGGGAGACAAATTTTAGCTTATAATTAGAAAAACTTTAGGACAATTAGAATCACACAAAAATTGAATTGATTGTCTCTGGAGGGAGCAAATTTCTTGACATTTGCTGCATTAGGCAGTTCTCAAGTGAAGGCTGAATGATCATTTGACAGGATTGTTGTATGGAGATGGACTAGAAGAGGCCCTTTCAACTATGGGATTCTATAATTCTTTGAACTCATTTTCTTTCTGTGGGTAAAAATTTCATAACAGCTTACACACACACACACACACACACACACACACACCAATGATAACGACAGAAAGATGGAAAGAAAAAAAGAAAAGAAAGAAGGAAGAAAGGAAAGAAGGAAGGAAGGGAGAGAGAAAAAGAAAAGTAGGAAGAAAGAACGAGAGAAAGAAACAAAGAAAGGGAAAGAAAGAAAGAAAGAAAACAACTTTGATTTAAGCCTGAGATATGTTGTTCTAACAAAGAAACAAAACAAAACAAAACAAAAAACACATTAATCAAGTCCTGTCAGTGTGCAGGTGTTTCTCAAGTTACATTACATATATTGTGTGTGTAACCTTCTCAGCCCTAGGGCTGTTCCCACCCTCCTTAACCCTCCTATTTGTTTTTGTATTTCTCCCAAATTATGAAGAGTACGTAAATTGGATTGATGCATCAACAAACCAAAGGCTGCTGTTAGTGGAGGTGCTTATTTCTTCCAGATACAGATTAGAGTTAAAGAAAACCATGTATCTTACATGTTACCTATTTCTTAACAAAGATACAATTAAATTATTCTTTTAGTGGTTAGATTATCCTCTTTGGAAAGATAATATAGTCTGCATTTTCTCACCAGTTTTGCTTTTTATTTTATGGGGTCTAGATTTAAGTAGCAGACAAATAAGTCTTATGATTCCCACCATCTAAATAATTTAATGTGAAATCACATAAATAAAATGTAATCACTGAGCCTAATTGTTTATATTTTAGAGTAATCGTAGCTTTTTAAATTAGTATAATAATACTTAGAATAATTGAACAATTTAATTGCATGAGGTGCTGGTATATTCACAGTCATGCTGTGTGCTGTGATGATACTGTGATTAGTTTTTAATTTATTTGTTTTTTTTTTTTTTCAATTTCTTTTTCACAGTAGAAAAGGCTATGGAAAGTGGACACACATACAAAGATACCAAGCGACTAATTCATAAGGATTGTAAATGTCTGCTTTTCCACAAGACATTTTGAGAATGACAGCTCTGAAACAGAGACAGTTTCCAAATAACTTTTTTTTAATTTCCAAATAAAGTTCTTGTTCCTTTTCTCTGCTTTTAATTCTAAAATAATTAGTATCAATCTACAGATGCTCTAGAATAGGAGCTGTTTTATTGTAATAAAAAGGTACTTTTTGTAAAAAAAAAATGCATACTCTTTATAAAGAATGAAAAACATTTTTAAAGAGAAGTAAATATTTATTGTGCCATAAGCATATGGATAATGTTTAGCATTTTCAATAAGATCATAAGCATTTCATAGGTGTGAAACAAGTATATAAGATGACTCCTTTTAAGTAGTAAATATAATTAAAATTCTGGTACAATGTAAGCTCCTTTAGAGCAAATACTTCCACTTTTGCTATAATTCCAGTACTTATAAATCCTCACAAATATTAATCAAACTCTATATTTGAAAATATGAATTTATAAAAAGAGATAAAGAATTTCTTTGCACATGCTATAGACCTTTTGAAATGATTTCTTAGTTGATAACCTACCCATACTTCTAAATTCAGCTCATATGTTATGATCTCCAGATCATAACTCATATTTCTATGTACTCCTCTGATGTCCATAAAATATTTTTGTTGGTAGTCTTTGTTTAATAATGCCTTTATTTATGAATCTATCTCATCTTTATATTTCTGGTAACAAATTTGAGAGAGAGAAAGAGAGACAGAGACAGAAAGAGACAAAGACAGACATACATACACACAGAGAAAAACAACAATTACAACAAGAACAACAACGACCCTGTAAAACTAATCAAAACATTGACTGCATCTGACTAGGTAATATTCCGCATCTATAGCTCCCTTCTTCTGTAATAAAAGGAGGAAGGTGAGTTTTATTAATTGTTCTCCAGCGCTATCTTGGTCATAATTACCCACTCAGTTTCATTTTTTGGTTCCTTTCTGTTTAAATTATTATGGTCATTGCATATTGTTTTCCTGATATTTTTTGCTTTACTTTGAATCAATTCATATGAGATAAATTATCTGACTTTTTTCATTGGTCTTACAATATAGTTGTATTTCATTGTGTTTGTGTACCATGATTTATTTATCCTTCCTCAATTTATGGGCAACTACTTTGTTTCCAGTTCTTTGTTGCTACAAAAGTACTATTTGGAACTGTATAATATACATTTGTGTGTACATACATATACATATATGTGTCTATATACCTATGTCTGTCTATCCGTATATATTTATTTCAGAAATTAAAGCATAATATAAAGACAAAATATAAAGCAAAATATAAAGAGAGATTATAGTCTTTCTCTTTCAGTATGTCTCTGGCTCTCTATCTCTGTCTTTCTATCTCTGTCTCTATGTCTGTGTCTGTGTCTGTCTCTTTCTCTGTTTCTCTCTCTCTATCTCTCTGCCTCTGTCTCTGCTTTTCTCCCCATTCCCCCCCTCTGATTTTCCTTTCTCTCTCTTTCCTCCCTTCCTTTCTACATCAACATTTCTTTGGATTAATTTGCTTGTATATAGGTTGTTTCTCTTTAGTAGAAGGAAAATTTTGAGAAATAAGGAATTGCTTCATTTTGGTTTTTGTATGCCCACATCTTACCATATTTTCTTGCTTATAGTAAACACTTTTAAAATGTTGTTATATAAGTTAATAGATAAGAATCTATTATATGATGTAAACTATGCTAGGCTCTAGTAAATACAATGACCAAATGAAAAAGCAGCCCTTACATTACAGAGTTTAGCATATTTCTAGAAGGATACAACAGGTAATCAGGTAAGGATATTCATAATAATTGGAAGACAAGGAAGAGAACTATAATAACTAAGGGAATAGGAAAAGGCTATTGAAAGAAGCCTTTAAAACACAATATGAAATGAGTCTTTAATAATGACCTTAATGAAATAGAAACTGAGTTGAATCGACAAAACTTTGGTAAAATAAATAAACATAAAAAAGAATCCTGTGGATCTTGAGAACCTAGATGTTGATATTGATCAAAAATATTTGTTCATATCTCATAGTTTCATTTTTTAAAGATTTTAAAAAAGTATCCAATGATTTCTTTGAAATAACAAACTTTTTTTAAATTGGAAAATAAAATGAGGAAGACGGTACCTTACTAGGTCTATTGTATAGAGGATTATTTTCAAATATGTTTTGAACTACATAGCCATACAACTTTCAACTTTCCAACTCTAAAATTCAGATTTTTTCATTCTATGAAGAGTATGGATAATCACTCAAGAATAAGAAGTCTGTGCTGTAAAATAAAATGATAAAAACCCCCAAATCCCTGTTGCTAAACACATGCACATATAGGAACACATGCACACATAGATTGTTTAAAAAAAACTTTCAGAAAAGTTTGTAGTGGTTAAACTGCAAGTGGTCTTATGGACTCTTACTTACATGTGTACTTTCCCAAAGGAAACCCATAAAGTTGGTGATTGATCTCATAATTTTTAAATCCTGTGAGCCTGACAACCAATTACAAGGTTCTTAATCACTACTTTGCTAAGCACATTGGGTGTGTTCATGCTTTCTATGAGCCATAATTATCTTGTCTCATTATTTGACAGCATATTGTGTAAAAACTTCCACTGTGGGAATTTGAACATGGAACTCAATGCTTTTGGCTTCATGGTAAAATCTGGCTATATTTTTCTCCTTAAAAATGACATGAGTTTCAATATTATCTACTATCTCAATGAATGGGGAATGCCCACACAAAAGTAACTCAGAAATCCTTTTCTTCTTTAGAGAAAGGTCATGCTTAATGTCTCATGAGGAGCATATTTCAAGTAGCATTTTTTAATAGTACCATGCCTTTTATGCATTAAACATTTGAAGATTTATTCTGTCCCTTTTTTTGGCATAATTATAAGGTTTAAAGAGGTTGAACAAAACATGTGATACAGCATTTGTTTATTTGAACCCTAGAAAATCCTGCATGTGATTGGCAGCTTGCAATTAAATAACATGTGATCCTTAGATCAGTTTTCTCCCTAAGGAAAGTAGCTGCTTATTTTACTGCCAAAAATGAACCCCAATTTTCAGGTATTCCTCCTAATATAAACAGGTACCAGCCCAAATATATACACATCAAAACATTTATAAGGAGCTTCTAGAAGTCTGAGCATCTGTTATGAAAGTGAATTAAAAAAAAAAAAAACAGAAAAAAACAGCTATCCAAGAAGGAAAAACTTTGGGAGTGATCGACTTGGGAAAAAAATTTCATGATGGAATTGGTCCCTCTTAGAGATAACTACTAAGCAAAAAGAAAATCAAATTAGTGATTTGTACTGTACCATCACTTTTTATAAAAGTGATTGAGATATTCTGCCATTTTAAATATAGCCACATGGGAAAGCACATTGTTTTAGACTATTAGAATATTGAATTATTATTAAGGCATATTATTTATACATTCAACTTTTTCTTGTATCTATTATGTCATCTCTATTGTCTGCTCTCTCTGTCTCTGTCTCTTTCTTTCTCTAATTTAGTCTTTCTCTCACTTTCTCTCTGTCACTGTCTCTATCTCTGTCTCTTTCACCTTCCCTCCCTCTTCAGCTCAAATTCAATTTAAAAGCAACCTCCATCATAATCTTCTGTCATCCACTTAGTTGTTGATGGTATTTTTTCTGTTTTCAATTACTGTTTAAAATGTATTAGTTATAATATTATTATTAACCTATTGGACTAATAACCATACTTTGGCTTGGTGGGAAGGAACCCATAGTTAGCTATTATTAATGGACACGCGGCATGAACAACTTCTGATTGGTATTGGCATGTTCTCAGGTCTGGGGGTTGTGCCAAAGAGAATTAATGTTAAAGCCAAGAAAACCTAACCAGTATTTGATCAATAAGGAAAAAGGAGAGATGGATTCTGGGCCTTTTCAAGGCAGCCTTTTTGGCACAGACCCTTCTTACAAGGACACAAGGACCAACCTGGAGATAATAGTAAGTCTTCCTATATACTTAACTGGCATTGACCTTTTTCCAAGAGAGAGCAAGCATTCATTATATCTCTACAAAGATGTACTCTTAAAAAAGTTAGAAGCTATCTTTGCTCTTTGAGTAATCCATAAAATACATAGTTTTTTTCCTCATTTAGTCACTCATCCTATTTAGGGCAGCCTCAAGTTACGGCTATACAAATGGACCATCCAGGAATCACTGGCCATTCATCTTTTTTTAGCAAAGAAACATAAAATTATGTTCCTCTATTCTTGGTCATAGAACCTATGACCAGCTATGTGGAAGATGCCTTTGTCTAATAGATCAGGGGTTTCCCCTAATCACATATACATACATGTATATATGTGTGTATGTATGGATTTGTATATACTGATCTATGTTTTGTTTTCTACCAGCAGACCAGACGTTTGTGAGGATAGGGATTTTTTTAATAAGTAATTACCGTTGTATTCCTTACCTTGAATAGAATCCTCACATTAAAGCTTAATAAATGCTTATTGAATTGAATTATTGGTGGCAAGTTACTTATTTAAAAAGATGTAGATAGTGAGAAAAAAGAGTAAATAAACTAAATTTTATTTATTTGTATTTGTAGGCTTCATTATAGCTTATGTGATGTCTATATTCTCCACAGCTATTTGAAAGTAATTTAAGTTGTAGGCAAAATTATTATTTTTTAAAGATTCCAGCTATTTTTTAAAAAATGGTTAATTCTCTAAATTCAAACTTTAAAAAAAGGCTATAAGAAAGATCCTAATGCCCCTATTTGGGGCAGCTATATGACACAGTAGATAGAGCACCATCCCTGAAGTCAGGAGAACCTGAGTTCAAATCTGACCTCAGACCCTTAACACTTCCTAGCTGTGTGACCCTGGGCAAGTCACTTAACCCCAATTGCCTCAGGGGAAAAAAGCCTAATAAATCAGGTAAGAAGTAGTTGAGGTTTATTAGGTATTACTCTAGTGATTCCTTTTGAACAAAGTTTCTATTTAAAAGCCTTTTTCATTTTTGTATGGGGAGGTTTTTTTTTTGTGTGTGTGTGTGTGTGTGTGTGTGTGTGTGTGTGTGTGTGTGTTTTGTTTTGTTTTTACCAGGGCACTAAATGGTTTGTAAGGATGATATGAAATATCTAGGCAGGAGAGTTGCATTAAGGTTTGGGACATTCTAGGAGTCCCTATACTAACTATAAGGAAAATTAGCTTTCCTTTATTTCAAGATATTTTAATCAAATTCAGTGATATCCAGAGAATATAAAATTAACAGCATTACAGGGAATCAAAAGTTTAATCCTTGGGGAACTGGAATTTTAGATTATAGAGAATCTGAGGAGGCTGTCCTTAATTACTTTTGAATCCAAACTCAGAGTAATTAGTGTTAGTTTGTTGTGTGTATGGTGGGTAATGGTGAGGAGCGAGGATGGTACAGAAGATAGATGAGGAGAGAGGTTAATGGTCTTTATTTGCTTATAGCTACTAACAAACTTCTTCCACTTCAGCTTACTGGAAGATATGAGAAATAGATTTTAGATTGCAAGTTCAGCAAAAGTGGAAAGAGAAATCCAAACCCTAATTACTTAGGGATCATGGTCAGGATACTTTAATGACCTGTGCCAGGTATAGAATGTTACTGAGAACTGTTTTAAGAGGGTTGCTTAGAGCTTTCTTTCTAAAGCATTTCTCTGTTTTCTCTTCCAACTAATTGCCTATCCTATTTCTTTCTTTGCCTTCTAGAGTATTGGCAGAGGCAGAATGCTAGTTTTGGAATAAGAAGACCTGTATTAGAATCCTGCCTCAAATACTTAATACCTCAGTGACTGTTGGCAAATCATTTAATCTTTATTGGTGTCAATTTTCTCAGAATGAGGGAGTATGAATTCACTTCTCTACTCCTCAATTTTTCTTGTCTGTAAAACATAGGTTTTTGGACCAGGCTAACTCAACAATCCTTCCAATCCCTAAATCTATGAATCCTACAATTCAAATAAGTTAAAAATGGCCAAAAGACATTTGGAGATCAAACAGTAGTCTGATTGGGCAATGCAGGGCTAGCTAGCCACATGGCCTCTGACATATTTTCAATAGAAAAGTAATCCAACTTAATCTAACTTTTAAAATATTGTTACAATTCTAGATGTCAAAAGTTTTGGTTCAGTGATAGAGAACATCTGGACAATTGGTTGAATTTTTCACTTTTCATCCTGATGTTTTATTCTCTGATAGACAAGGCCAAAATATGGGGATGCACCATGTTGTGATTGAAAAGTATCCCACACCTACAAAATGAGGAGTTAACATTTTTATGGGGGGAGATGTGTTGCATTAATGTATCTATTAAGTTTACATTTAATTAAGTGAATACTTTTCACAGACAGAATATGTGAACAGAGATCCAACTGCTCATGTTCAACATGACATTTTAAAATGTTAACTAGCTTAACTTTAAACTGCTTTTTAAAATTCAGTAAAGCATCGACTCTGTGAAAATTATTTATGTGCCAAGTCAGTTTCAAATTCAACTATTTTTGTCAAAAGGCCATAAGATGTTTTTGACACCAAGAAACTATGTTTTTATTGGTTTATTTAACTAAAAACAGGTGAAGAATTTCCCTTACATCTTGCCAAAAACAAAACAAAACAAAAGCACCTCTAGTCAAATACAGAGCCTGGAAAATTTGTAATTTCTGGAAAATCATTATATGGTGGTGAAGCAAATGTGAAATTGTTTTAAAACCTTTATTGATGCACACAAAACCATATGTTAGTGTCTAAAAAGCCAAACCAACTAATAACTAGAAAAGGGAAAAATAAGGAGCAAATTTACAAATTGGGGATTCTCTTTACAACTCTATTAAGGAGGACAATACTTTGTTATCTTAAATAATTGGACAATGATGTGTTAGATTAAAACCTCCTGTTTTAAATATAATACTCTGTTTTTTTTTTGTTTTTTTTTTGTTTTGTTTTTTTTTGTATGTGTGTTTTGAATGTTGTCTGGATTCTAGATCCCTTCTTTGACATCAAATAGATGAAATTCAAGCTTATTTATGAAATTCAAGTATATTAACAGTTACTTATGTTAACAATTAATTGGCTTTAATAAGAAAAGATACCATATTTTAAAAATCTTGGTCATTAAAACAGACAAATAAAGAATACCATGTTAGCTAATTGTTGTTTTTTTAAAAATAACTGTGAACATTATTCACTTCTTAGTCATTACCTCTTGCAAGTGTGCATGTATAAAAGTACAGTGAAACTGGCATATATTAACATGAATTAAAAAGGGCACTCAAAAAGTAACATTAAGTTAAATTACTTTTAAGGAAAATTCAGTTGTAAAGGCTTAGAATCCTGATCATTAGATGTTTAGATGAATGTATGTATTTTTTCTTTTTTTTTAATTATAGGTTTTTATTTACAAAAATATGAATGGATAATTTTTCAACATTGACCCTTGAAAAACCTGTTTCAACTTTTCCCTTCCTTCTCCCTGCCTCTCCCCTAGATGGCAGGTAGTCCAATATGTTAAATATGTTAAAATATATGTTAAATCCAATATATGTATACATATTTATACAGTTATCTTGCTACACAAGAAAATTTGGATCTAGAAAGAAAGGGAAAAAAAAACCTGAGGGGGAAACAAAAATGCAAGCACACCATAACAGAAAGAGTAGAGATGTTATGTTGTGGTCCACACTCATTTCCCATAGTTCTCTCTCTGGGTGTAGCTGATTTCTTCATAACTGAACAATTGGAACTGGTTTGAATCATCTCATTGTTGAAGAATGCCACATCCCAGAGTTGATCATCATATAATTTTGTTGTTGCCATGTATAATGATCTCCTGGTTCTGCTTATTTTACTTAGCATCAATTTATGTAAGTCTCTTCAGGCCTCCCTGAAATCATCCTGCTGATCATTTCTTACAGAACAATAAAATTCCATAACGTTAATATGCCACAATTTATTCAGCCATCTTCCAATTGATGGGCATCCATTCAATTTCCAGTTTCTAGCCACTACAAAAAGGGCTGCCACAAACAATTTTTGCACATGTGGGTCCCTTTCCCTTCTTTAAGATCTCTTTGGGATATAAGTCCAGTAGAAACACTGCTGGATCAAGGAGTATGCACAGTTTGATAACTTTTGGAGCATAGTTCCAAACTGCTCTCCAGAATGGTTGGATTCATTCACAACTCCACTAACAATGTATCAGTGTCCCAGTTTTCCCACATCCCCTCCAACATTCATCATTATCTTTTCCTGATGTGTAGTGTAGTGTGTAGTGGTATCTCAGAGTTGTCTTAATTTGCATTTCTCTGATTAATGATGATTTGGAGCATTTTTTCATATGACTAAAAATAGTTTCAATTTCTTCATCTGAACATTGTCTATTCATATCCTTTGACCATTTATCCATTGGAGAATGGTTTAATTTCTTATAAATTTGAGTCAATTCTTTATATATTTTGGAAATGGGGCTTTTATCAGAACTTTTGACTGTAAAAATGTTTTCCCAGTTTATTGCTTTCCTTCTAATCTTGTTTGCATTAGTTTTGTTCATACAAAAACTTTTTAACTTAATATAATCAAAATTTTCTATTTTGTGATCAATAGTGATCTCTAGTTCTTCTTTGGTCACAAATTCCTTCCTCCTCCACAGGTCTGAGAAGTAAACTCTCCTATGTTCTTCTAATTTATTTATAATCTCATTCTCTATGTCTAGATCATGAGCCCATTTTGACCTTATGGTATACAGTGTTAGATGTGGATCAGTACCTAGTTTCTGCCATACTAGTTTCCAATTTTCCCAATAATTTTTGTCAAATAGTGAATTCTTGTCACAAAAGCTGGGGTCTTTGTGTTTGTCAAACACTAGATTGCTATAGCTATTGGCTATTTTGTCTTGTGAACTTAACCTATTCCTCTGATCAACTAGTCTATTTCTTAGCCAGTACCAAATGGTTTTGATGACTGCTGCTTTATAATATGCTTTTAGATATGTTACAGCTAGGCCACCTGATGAATGTATGTATAATATAAAATACATATATATCTCCAATCAAAATTATGACATGTAGAACTGGTATATGAGAAGAGGATGAGATGTATGGGAATTCATATAACATTCACATAAATTCTGAGAATCAGAATTCATTCATTTGATAAATATTTACTGAGCACTCAGTGTAATATTATATCTGAATATTTAGTTTTATACAAAAATAGACACAAAAGTTACTATATGTGTCCTCTGAGAATTTGCAAATTAGTTGGGGAATACATTATACCCTGTACTTAAGAAAATAGTCCCATTGATACAACTTAAAATTCAGTTTGGGAATAAGGGCAGAGTCTGGACATAGGGGAAGGAAGTTAAGTGGCACAGTGGACAGAGTTCCAGAGTCAGGAAGAGTCATTTTCCCAAGTTCAAATCTGGCCTCAGACTTTTATTACCTGTGAATCTTTAGGCAAGTCATTTAATTCTGCCCCAGTTTCTTCATCTGTAATCTAAAGTGGAGAAGGAAATGAAAAATGACTACAATATCTCTGCCAAGAAAACCCCCAAGTGGGATCATGAAGAGTCAGATATGACAAAAATTACTGAATAACAACTGGCCATATAAAATCTAACCCTTGGATTTTAGAAATTCCTTGCTTAGGATCCAGTTAGGATTTTGATCTCTTTCTTAGAAAATTACCTTATCCATAATCTCTAATATTAAATGTCATTTAAAAGATTTATTTTTTTCTTCCCAATCAAAAATTCTGTTACTTCTCTCCATCAGATTCCCCCAAGAAATATAATCCTAAAATTCATATCATAAAGATGCATGAAAGTTCATTTGTGTAAAGAAACAATTTTTGGGGGGCCATCCCCATCTCATTTAAAAGAAAAAGAAAAATCCCCATCTCATTTAAAAGTAAAAGAAAAAAAAACACTATTATTTCTCCACTTTATATTGCTTCTGACATTTGTATTTCCTGACAAACCATATAATATGGTCTGATGTTAGATTGTGAGATTCTTTCCTTTCTCAGTTCAAAATTCAAGTTTTTCAAAGACTATTATCACAGCATTATCTAAATGATAAATGAATAAAGAAATATTATGAGTAAACAACTTTAATGACTATATAGCTCTGATTTTGGGGGCAAATACATGCTAATTATTCTCTGCCCTAGTTTTTCAGTGCTATTACAGCATTAACCTTGACAATGCATTAACATTTGACCTTCTGAACAAAAACAATTTTATATTGTTATTATCATAGACCGGGATTGCCAAGTAAAGCAGCCCAATTGTTAGCCCTTTGCAAAATGTTCTAGAACCTTAGCATTTAAGGAATTCCCTTCTGCTCTTCTACCACCACCTTTCTTGACATCAAATTGAGGGTTACCTCACCATGGACCACTCCCACTTGTAATCAATGCTGTCCCTATTGAATCAGTCTTTTGAAGTTTTTTTTTTTTTTTTTTTTTTTGCCTTGAGATTCCAAGTCTTTGAAGGTGTGGAAATGCTGGATGTAGGTTAAGAGTTTAGTAGGAAACAGGTGATGTCTTTGTTGCAAATATGTCACGCAAGATATTCTTTCTCCCTATAGTATCAGAGTGGCTCAATAGCTTCCTGAGATTACAGATGAACCAGCTTTATCACTTCTTTCATTCCTCTGAATAGATAATGATTGTTATTTCTGTGCATAGGATTCTCAAATTCATATGGCCATCCCCAATACAGTTTGAGTCTTAGATTTCTAAATGGCAACTGCTTTTAATATGACCCAGATTGAATTAGTCATCTCACCAAATCTAACATTCTTTTAATTTCTTTAGTTATGCTATGTGCTAGGCACTGCAGTGAGAATTGGAGACAAAGAAAGGTTAAAAACAGTCATTGTCCTCAAGAAGCTCCCATTCTTGTGTGGGTTACACTATATAAGTATATTCAAGATCTATACTGCATATATTGTAAATAACTTCAGAGGTTTGAAAACAGGCCTTCTGCAGAAGATGGGATATGAACTGAATTTGAAAGTAAGCCACAGAATTCAAATAGATGTAGAGAAATTGAGTGATACATGTATAATTACTGTCTTTTAAATATACTGTCCCATTCATGTACAATGCTGAGGACAGAAAAAAGGTAATTTTACATAAAGATAAAGAGACAAATTAACTGTTAAAAAACAAATCACTGCTGTTATAAATAAATACTTTGATAACTAAAAGGAATCATAAAATAGCTTTTTTCTAATAAAAGCTGTTATGCAACTTTCAGATAGCTTGTTTTTTGATAGTTAAGAGTCTAAGACATATCACATATGAATTGTAGTATACACATATATACTACAATTCATGTTTGTGTACATATACATACATATATACATTTATGTTAAATATGTATTTATATATAAACAAAATACACACACACATATATATATACATTTGTATACATGTACATATATACCACCATTCATTTTTGTATATAAACACTATAATGCACATATATACATATTCAAATAATCTTGTGAACAAAATAGGATCATATCCCATATATTAATGAAGTAAAGAGAGCAGAAGATTGACTTTTAATTTTTACTTAGTAAAAATATGAGTATAAAGAACCATTTCAAGGAACAGAATAAGTTGGAAAACCTTACCAAGAAGGACTTATTGCTAAGGTCATTTACAAAAACAAAGGGCCAGAAAGCAGCCTGTGGGAATTAGAAGAAAGGAATTGGTAGCCAGGGCAGTCAGCTATCTGAAGGCAGAAAGGAAAAATAAAATAAAACAACTAGGTCCCTCAGAAGCTTTGCTCTATAAGAAGAGCTAGTTTTCCTTGCCCAGAGAATCAACAGGCACTGTTTGTTGTGATCTTTGCTCTGTATGACGTAGTATGCAATTGAATTAATAATTGCCTGGGCTTGTCTGTATAGCCCAAAGAGAGCCAACATGATGAGGTTTACAATTTTTTGTCATAAGGGGAACTGCTATTCACACTGAGGTAACACATTTCAAATACCCTTTGAAGAGTCACTATGAGTTTAGAGAGTTTATTCAAGTACAGAAGAGAAGAGGATTTGTCTAACTGGAGGGTGATGAACACCAATAGAATGCTGGAAAGAAGCAGTTTCATGTGGCACAGATATTCCTGAACTGGAGTACTGGCATTAAAGCCTGAAGTCCAGACTTTTATATTAACAAGAGTACATGGATTATTTTCCTTAATGCGTTTTCCAGCATGTTCCTGTAAATGTGTCTTCTCGACAGATACTAGGTACATTGGTGGGAAAGAATGATGCAGGTTTGTGTGGATTGTGATGTATTTATTATTTATTTATAATTATTTCGTGTATACATATATAGCTATGTGTATATATATATATACCCATTATATATTTATATATATTATAGTTATAAATATTTATAAATTTGTATTTATTATTCATATACTTGCTTAATATTTCAGTACTCTTTTATAATATTTTTTTTATTTCATTTGACTTATTGCTAAGTATGTTCAGTATCTAAAAGCATATTATTGTAAGTGGCTTATTATATAAATGCAACTGCATTGTGGAGGCACAAGAGCTAGAGTAGTAAATAGGGGAAGTATATGTTCTCCCTATAAGAATAGCCCTACCTCCCACTAATACTAAGACCACTTGGTCTTAGTATTTCTCTGGGAACCTCAAACAGTCAATGTGTGAACAGTTTAGAGTAAACCATCCAGTCCAAACAGTGAGAAGGTATAAACTGTGTGAAAGATAACCATCATCATAATGGTTTTATATTGTGTTATACACACACACACACACACACATATCTGTGTGTGTGTATATATATATATATATATCCCCCAAGCACACTTGTTCTATAGTAGGAACTACACACACACACACACACACACACACACACACACACGTCATCTGCATTGTATTAGATAGGGTAAAGTTAGTGCAAAGGGCCAAAAATGGGAGATACGATCTCATGTGTGAAGAACAGTTTGAAGAATGCCAGAAGAATTGAAGAGTATGGAGGGAAATAAAACATAAGTAGACTGAAAAGGCATGAAATGTTTAGATTATGAGATGCCTTAAATTAGAAATTGGCATTTGAAAATGATCCTAGTAGAGTTTATAGAATGGAGGGGGACATGGTCAGACCTTCATTTTTGGAAAATCACTTTAACAGTTGACTGGAAGATGAATTAGAATGGAGAAAAGACTTGAGGCAAGGAGACTAATTATAAATCTTTTGGAGTGATCCAAGTGAGAGGTGTTGAGGGCCTTGAACTTGGATGGTGGTGGTGCAAATGGAGAGAAGTATGTGTCCATGAAAGATATTGTGAAGGTAGAAATAACAAGATGTAGCAAGACATTGGATATGTAAGGATGAATAAGAATGATAACTTGAGGATGACTCTAAGGTTGCAATCCTTAGTGACTAGAAGGGTTATAGTGCTCTTTAATATTAATAGGAAATTTCCATAGGAATAAAGATTAAGGAAAGATGTATCTTGGGAAGTAAATGCTTATGGAACATCAAGTCTGAAATTTCTGATAGGCCTCTGGTGATAAAAGACTGGGTTTCAGCATACAGACTAGAGTTGGAAATTTATATGGGAGAACCATCTTCATCAAAATCTTCATCAAGATTGAAACTGTAGGAGCTGGTGTGACCATTGAATGATTCAGAGCAAGTGGTTAGGAGTAAAATTAGTGAATAGTGGGAATAAAATAAAATAAATTTGGCAAGATATGTACATTGAAAGCACAAAAGGAGAAAATACTTTAGAGTTGAATTGCCTCACTAAAATAGTGAGACAGGGAAGGGAAGAGAAATAGTCAACATAGCAACAATGGTTTAGGAAGAAAAAAAAGGGCAAAGATAATGGAGTTTCTAATAAGCATAAAAAGAGAGTTGGTTCCATAAGGTGTAGGGAAATTTTATAAAAGATAATGAGTCTGTGAACACAGAAGTACAACACTTAAGAGTAAAAGAAAATTCAAAGGTAGAAGTGTCTCTGTTGTAACTGAGGTGAATTAGAACAGGGCTTCTTAAACTTTTTCCATTTCTGACCCCTTTTTGTCTGAGAAATTTTTATATGACCCTGTCTCAAATCTGAGCATCCGTGCATGTCAGTGGAAAATGTGCATGTTTAAAAAAGTTGTGTGTTCAGAATCAAAGTTATAGTGAAGTCATGCAATGCAACATGGGCAAGTACTGCCAGAAGCACCTCAGATTCATTATGCATTTGATTTTGAATATATTTTTGGTCATTACATTTAGAAATTTTTTAGTGTTGCCAAATTTTTCGTGATCCCCACATTCAGTTTTGTGACTCCATATGGAGTTATGACCCACAATTTTAAAAAATTTGGATTAGAGGAACAGGTAAAAGGAAATGAGTAGGCTGTAAAACTGGAAAGTAAGGGGATTTGAGGGATCATGACTTTTTATGTTGGAGTCCCCTAGCATGAAGCCATTGAGGAATGAAGGATAATGTCCTATCACCATCCTCCCAATATCATAGGCTCATAATCATAAAGTCCATTTTTGAGTAGTCTCCCCTCCACCCCCCCCCCCTTACTTCATGTGCCCAGTCAATTTCCAAGTCATGCTCCTTCCATCTCTAGTTTCCTGCTTCCAATCTTCTTCTACTGCACTTCCCTTATGGGGTTCAGGCTCACATTTCTACTAACCTGGACTATCATCTTAAACTTCAAAGTGGCTGCTTACACTCCATTTAATTCTTTCTTCAGGCCATTTTTCACACTGTTGACAAAGAAAACTTTTTTAAAGATCGTTATGATCAAGCAAGTCTTCTTTGTAATATCATTTGTGGCTCTTTATTGCTTATGAAGCAAAGGATAATTGTCTAAGTTGGCATTTGAGGACTTTTATAAAAATTCTCAATTTTATTCCATACTAATAACCTTCATTTACTCTATATTGAAGACAGCATTCATCTCCCATATTCATCCTGGCTTATTATCTGACACTCCCTGAAATAAAACCCCTTCCTCATCAAGGTGTTAATGGTCCTTCCTTCTATCACAGCCTACCTCAGACACAACTTCCATGAAGTCTTCTTTTATCTCCTATTTCTTCTAGAAAAAGTTAATCCTACCTCTCTCCCTTTTCCCATAAAACTCATCTCTATCTCTTCAAATTTCTCAGAATATTCTTCCCTGGTCTATCTTTTGTATTTATTTCATTCTTTCTTGTACATTAGTTGGTTGCATATTTGTCTTTTCCCAAATTAGACTAAATTATTTGAGCAGTTTCTTTATAACCTCGTTTTTCACAAAACCTTTCACTTAGTTCTTTAAATATCATGTTCATACTAAATTTTAAAGAATCATCAAAAATATGTTGTAATTATGTAGGATATTACAGGAAAAGGTACTTAATTAGGAAGCATCTATTAGGAAGCTTGTTTTATTCCATAAATTAAAAATTAAATAAATAAAAATTCAAAATAAACTAAAATTAAAATATGCACAGTGGAATTAGATAAATAAATTTAATGGAATTAAAATTAAATTGAAATTTAAAGTGGTCAGCAACAATTAAAATTATATCCTTGAATTGAAAATCTGTCCAGGCCAACCATATCTTTCCACAGTATCCCAAAATTTGTTCTATTTAACAAAATTTCAGATATATTCATTAAGTATTTCCAAGTTCTATGTAGACTTAAGGAGTTTTATAATCTTTATACATATGGAATATATATAATATTCCCATGTTTCATAAATATTGGAAGAGGAATCTTAGTTCTTTCTAATGAAGTTCTGTCCTGGAAATGAGGAGAAGACATTAACTTATCGTGTAAATACAATCAGTTCTGAACCAAATCAGTTCCAATGGAGCAGTAATGAACTGAACCAGCTACGTCCAGTGAAAGAACTCTGGGAGATGACTAAGAACCATTACATTGAATTCCCAATCCCTATATTTTTGCCCACCTGCATTTTTGATTTCCTTCACAGGCTAATTGTACAGTATTTCAGAGTCCGATTCTTTGTGTACCGCAAAATAACAGTTTGGTCATGTATACTTATTGTGTATCTAATTTATATTTTAATATATTTAACATCTACTGGTCATCCTGCCATCTGGGGGTGGGGGTGAGGGGAAGGAGGGGAAAAATTGGAACAAGAGGTTTGGCAATTGTCAATGCTATAAAGTTACTCATACATATAACTTGTAAATAAAAGGCTATAAAAAAAGTAAATACAATCAGTTCAATTTCATAACTTTATGAACTCATGATTGTATATGTTATGTAATAATGTGTGTCATCATAACTAGCAAATTAGAAGTTCATTTTGTTTTTTTATTTTTCATAAAATTTTAATATGAATATCCATTTTATTTGTCTACTAATCAATGCTAAGGAGCATTTGTAATAAACTGACAAAATTAAATGCAGATTTCATTGGAAAAGCTATAAAATTTAATTGTTTTTCAAGAACTGACTCTTCAGACTGCATAATTTTTCTCAGAATTTTTGTCAGAAAATGCAACAGAATTATTTTCATTAATTAATAACTGACTAAAGTCTGTCCTAATTTTGACTTTGTTATTTATGACTGTTTTAAAATTAAGACTTGTATAAAAAAGTGGGTATGAATATTGGAATTAAAAGACATTTTATTTGTAGACGACTAAGAATTATATTTTTGATTATCCCTTATTCAAGTAAACTCAGTTACACAAATATTTAAGAGATGTAGACAGAGTCTATCACCTACCATCTTTGAGGAGGTGATATTTTTGTGTACTACAATACTTTGGTTTGAATTCAATAGAGAAAGAGTATTGGAAGATATATGAGAACAATATGACTATGTGCAAACAGGAGAGCATAGGGTGTACATTAGGACAGAAAAAAAATTATTTTGTTTAAAGGGTAAGATATATGGAGGGAAGTGATATAAAAAAGATGGGAAAGTAAGGTGATGCAAAAAAGTAAGAGTATTATGAGAATAGGATTTAGATTTTGGGGTCATTACTTAAAATGCAAGTGTGATAGACACATGGCCAGGGATAGAGAATATAAAATAAAAATCTGTTAGATTGTAAGGTTGAGAGCAGGATTATCCTTTGCGTCTCTTTGTATCCTAATTCTTAGCATAGTACCTGACACAGTTAGCACTTAATAAATATTCATTAATGGATTTATTGTAAATACATATTTGTTGAGTGCCTTGAAAATTGAATTTGAATGAACTTAAACTAAAAAGAATGAAGACAGGAGAAAATCACCTATTTAAACTTATGAATTTATGAGTGACAAAGAATTTTGTTCTGACTCTTCATGACCGCATGGACCATAGCACACCTTAGTGTGCTTAGTCTTTCTTTATATCTTGAAGTCTATCCACATTCATCTTCATTGCTATCCATCTCATCCTCTACATTTCCCTTGTTTTACCTTTAATATTTCCAGAATTAGAGTCTTTTTCAATGAATATTGTCTTCTCATTATGTGCTCAAAGTATTTAAACTTCTTTTTCAGCATTTGTTCTTTCAAGAAATTGATTTGATCTCCTACATGTCCAAAGGACTCTCAGAAGACTTCTTTGGCACCACACTTTGAAAGTGTCAATTCTTTGAAACTCAGCTTTCCTAGGAGTCCAATTCTCAAAGTCATATATTGCTACTGGAAAAAACAGAGCTTTGACTCTCTAGACCTTTATTGGCAAGGTGATGTCTCAACTTTTTAATGTGATGTCTTTATTGGCCATAGCTTTCCTTTCAAAAAGCTAGCATCTTTTAATTTTATGGCTGTAGCCACCGTTGGGAATGATATTTGAGCCTAAAAATAAAATGGGACACTGCTTCTACTACTTCCACTACTGCCAGGAAGTGATTGGGATCAAATTTCATAATCTTATATATTTTTTTTAATGTTATGCTTAGGACAGCTTTTATACTGTCCTCTTTCACCCTCAACAAGAGGTTTCTTAATTCTTCTTTACTTTCTGTCATCAGAATGGTATTGTCTATGTAGTTGAGATTGTTGATATTTATCTTTGCAGCCTGGCATTGTGCATGAAGTTCTTTGAATATATTTTATATCTTATTCTCTTTTTTTTTCTTTTTTAAATTTCCTATACTTCTGACTATCCAAACTGTTGACCTACTTTCATTGTACTTATTTTAGAATGGATTTATTTCCAACTATATTCAGTCACAATTGTGGATGCCTTTTGAACATTTTCCTTGAAAGTTAAGTGCTCCAGATGAGTATATACATATATATGTAATATATATTTCTTATAGTTTAGGACTTTTGGACTTTTTAATATTTACCATACCCATTATTTCCTTTCTTACATGTAATGATAAATTATAGAAACATCAGGCTCTCATCTTAGATAAGTGCATACTTCTTGCCAATTAAAATGCTGAGACCATTTATCAATTTTATTTGTTTTTGTCTTATAAATAGAATGAAAAAAAAGATGATTAGAAGAAGTGTGTCTATATACAAATATTAAAAAGCTAGACAAGGAAGATAAACTACAAATTCTAATAAACTTTGGAAAATTTGTATTGTAAAATGAAAGTAGCTCAAAAAGTATATGCTTTGTTAACACACACACACACACACACACACACGATGGGTAAAAATGGCAAGGTATAGCATAATATACTAAGAAGGGATGCTCATATGAATTAAACCAGGGATCCAAAGTTGGGAAAACATGAAGTAAAGTATCTAGGTGAACCTTAATGGAGAGAGAAACAAGACAAAATTTTGTAATAATTTTTGTATTACAGACTGCCTGGGAAGAAAAATTTGGGGAATAGATAATTTAGCTCACATAGACATCCATCTATCTCCTAGAATGCTTTCTCTGTCTCTGTCTCTGTCTCTGCCTGAATGATGATTTCCTTCTTCAAAAGCCAGTGTGACTAACAATGGATATTCTATTTGACTTCTGATTCTCCCTAATAAGGAGGAACTATTGGCTGAGCTAGAAATGATAGGACATTTACAAAGCCATGAGCAATCTTATGATTAAAGGAGTGTAAAATGAAGTATAGTCTCAATTACCCTTGACTTTGGGAGAGCATACTGTGAAGGATTCAGGAGATGGATTGGAATTCTGTAGACTAAAATCCTATAGGGAAAGAATAGGAAACTCAAGAATGAAAAGTTATACAAAGAATCCAGAAAAATAGGTACACTGTAGGGGAAACATCTTGAGGCAAAAGAAAAGGAAATTTTCAGACTGTACATGCCTCTTTTTGTCAAATGTGTTCTAAGCTTAAGATTACTTTTCCTTTGACCAATTATTTATTGATGGAAAATTGTTTCCCAAACTATCTTTTTTTGGAGGGAGGAAAGGGGAAAGTCGTTCCATTTTTTTCTATTACCTTAATAATACCCCTAAGAACAAATTTCATCTGGTTGGCTAATTGATATTGACTGATAATCAATAAGAGAAATATACCAGTAGGAATTCATGAAGGACACTATTGCAAAGAAATGTCCTCTTCTCAGGGTTAACTGTAGAGCTCTGTGGGGATATAGTCACTAATCTCTAGGAACCCAACTTGCCAGTACAAATGAGTATTGGTAGAGTAGCTTCAGAGTACTGATTGTATTTGTATAAAGTAAACTTATACAACTTTTGTGGAAATGTTAAGAATTGTAGACTAGACAATGACATAGTCATATGGATTCAGAATGATCTGAATAACACCACCAAAAGAAAAGTCATCAGTAGTTCAAGGTCAGCTTAGTTGGATGCTTCCTTTAGAGTATTCCAGAAACCTGTGGATAAAAGTGTGCATGTTATTGAGATTATCTAATTTTCAGATGATAAAATTGAGAGGAATACACTGACAAATAAAACCTGTCTAATCCCTCTTACACTTGATAATTCTTAAAGATGGGCCTGTGCCCCTTGAGTTGTCTCTTCTCTAGGCTGAAAATGCCTAGTTTCTTCAACTCATATCAAAGTTGTATAGCAGCAAGACTTTCTAGAGTCATACTTGCTTTTCTCTGGAAATTTCACTTTATCAGCATCCTTCTTAAAATGCAATGCTTAGGGTTGAACACAATACTGAAGACGAAATCTGCTGAAGACGAATTGCAGTAGCCTTATCACCTCCCTATTCCTAAAACCTAGGGGTCTTTCAATGAAAACCAAAATTGTATTAGTTTTTCTGGTTGCCCCATAACTCTACTCATATTGACTAAACTCCCAGGCCTTTTAGAGTTATTGATGCCTAAACATCTCTCCACCATTTTGTGTTTGTGAAGTTGATTTTTTATTCCTACATGTAAGATATTATATTTGTTCCTATTAAATTTTATGTTATTTAATTCAACCTAATATTCTATCAGGGGTATGTGAAAAAATTCTTAACTTGGGGTTATATAATAAGTATTGAGCCTAATTTGGCTATTTTACCACAGTTTATCCTTAAAAACTTTGGAATCCTAATCTATTTAGTTTTGGGTCCTCACTCTCAATCTTTGTTGTAGTTATAAGAACTTCATGTAATTTGAAAGAATATTGTCTAGAAGAGGGATTTGATTTATAGTTTCATCCAAAAGAGGAAAATGAGTGTCCAGAGGAATTGTCATCCTGGATAGTAAATGAGTCTATATCATTTGAAGAACAGTTGAAGGAACTAGGCATTTTCAGCCTGAAGAAGAAAAATCTCAGGAAGAAGGAGACACATTAGTAGCTCTCAAATATTTGAAAGGCTGTGGAAGTTGCAAAGAGACTAAGCGTGATATCGAGAAATAATTTCTAATAAATATAGATTTTTAAATGGAATTTATTGCCTTTGGAAACATGATTATTCTCCATCTAGGCATTCTTTAAGGGAAAGCTCACTGATCCCTTCTTTGTATAATATAGTAGGGATTTCATGTGTGAATTATGCTATACAGTTGCAGAGATACTTTGCAACCCTAAAATTATGTGATTCTATGACTCTATGTCACCTAGCATTCTGAGAGATTTTCCTTTCTCTTGCTAACCAATCTGGTTGTCTTTACATTGTAGTTATCTATTGTTTATTTCAAACTTGATCCATAAATAAGCCATATTCTCCTAGACAAATTCTGGAGACAGACTGACTTTCTTAGTGACTTATGCAACTAGAGGAGAAATCAAGCATGATTTAATCAAGGTAATTTTGAACCCCTAAATCACACCTGCATTGAAATATCGGCTTCTTGATATCAGAAACAGTTCAAGGAAAAAGGAGATTATGGAGTTTAAAATAATAATCTCAAAAGAGAATAAGAGACCTACAGCATAGATATGAGCAGAAAACTTAATATAGTCCTCTCCCTCCCACTTCTCTCCCTTTTTCTCCCCCCCTCCAAGCCCTAACCCTATCTGTTAGATCTTAGATGTAGGAACAATGGAATGTGATTTAGCCTGTTGAGGTATTTATGATAAACTTCCTAAGGAGTTGGAAATGTGCCCCACCCCCAGGGTAGAGTGTCTTATATGACAGTGCTCATATAATTATGTTAAGATGGATTGAAACAGAACTCTTTGGCCTCTGTCTGGAATAATTCCCAGATCCAAGTAGTAAAAGAAAAACGTGATTGGCAAAATTGGCATACATCTGGCTTTATTTGAATTTTAGACCTCACAGATATGAGAACCTTAAACCCAGTCATATTCTAACTAGTTTTTAGTTTTCCCAATTTGTATTTATTTCAACAGGGATAGTAAGCATTATTTGTCCATTATTGACTCCACCAGTTTTTTCTGGAAGAAGTTTGCTATTCAAAAAGGTTTTAGATAAAAATCAAGGATATGGCATGATAACTATGTGTATTTCTACCTCCTTTTTGCCTGATTTACTTAAAGTCAATTATGAAAACCTTGGTTAATGAATTAGGGGAATACCATAATAGCTTTAAAACATGAAAAATCAAGTGAGCTTTCAGGAGCATTTCTCATTTTTCAAAGTCTAAAAGAGAGTAAAAGACACCTGTGAGTCTGTAGATGCCAGCTAAAAACCACCTGCCTTTTCTCAGTTACTGTTTTCAAAGTGTTAACTACTTTCAGTGAAAGTTTCAAGCACTAAAGGAATGCTGGGATTTGGTTTGAAGTATGACTTTAGAATACCTTCATTTAGTGAATTTGTACCTGTCTACAAAAAAAAAAAAAAAAAAAAAAAAAGTCTGTGACTTTAAAAAAATCTGGTTGAATTTATGTGTTTTTAAATGATTATTTTCAAAAATAAGAAATTTAAGTCAACTGTTAGTAATTAGCTAGTTGTCAAATCAGCCAGTTAGATGATAAAAGCCAACCAGTTCCTCATATTCAAGACCTTAGTGTTTGTTACCTTTCATCCTACTATAACCTTTCCTTTTGCATTGGTTCCCAAATTGTGTTAATTTCACTTCTGTTATATTTCTTGTTCATTATCTTTGCATTGGCTGGCCCAAAAACCAGTAATTCTCTCTTTATATCCCCCTTAGAGTCCCTTCTTACTTTAATATTCAGTTCATACTTCATCTTTTGCATAAAGTCATTTTTGGTGAAACAAAAGGCCTTTCTTCTATAGCTATCTTGTATTCAACTAATTCATATATTTATATGTATTCATTTTATATTATATATATATGTAACATATAGTATATATGTATGTGTATATATTTATAAGTATTTTTCTTTATAATATATCAAATGTATTATAAATGGTATAGATATATTCACTTGTCTCCTGTATTAGAAAGTAAATCTCTGGTGAATTATATGCCCAATGCCTAACAAAGTGCCTGGCACATGAGAGGCACTTAATAAATACTTGTTGATTGATTGAATGATAGTCAAGGAGATGTGGGAACTATTCACGACCTTCCCTTGAGGTTCAACTTTGTCGTTCGTATGATGTTACAATCTTTGATGCCTAGAAAACCTACCCCCCGATAGGCAGGAGCAGATGAAGATATGATATGAAGGAATCAGGAAAGGGGAGCTAGTAGTTTCATGCTGATTTGTTCTGGGAAAGATCTCCATAGCTCTTGAGAAGTCGCAGTCTCTGGAATAAAGAGGCCAGATGCAAACAGTTTGTTCTGGGACCTGATGAAGGTCCTTGAGGAGGCTTAGTAGCAAATAAGCCAGAAGTGGGTAGTCTGACTTGGGGCTAAAACAGGCCTCTCTGAAAATATACAAATAGAACAAAATATACAGTAAATGGGTAAATTATTGACATTTTTTCAAATAATTTCAACAAAATATTATTTAACAACTGCCATGTGTAAGCACTGAGAGTAATGGAAATATAACAATTCCCCTATACAGATTCAGTTATACCTCATCATACAATTGACAATCAGATATATATCATTAATGCTTGTCTCTTCCTGAGATCTATTTCTCATAGGTCCAAATTGACAGAGGCAGAATAAAAAAGTAGGAATCATACTAGACATGGAATTTGGAAAGATCCGGCCTTAAAACTTGCCTCTCACATTCATTAATTGTTTGATCTGTAGGAAGTTATCAAACTTCTCTGTGCCTCACTTTTCTTATTTATAAAAAAGGAAAGAAGAATACTTATACCTATTAAATAGATCATAATTATAGGGTTGATGGTGAATCAAATGAGATAATATTATGTAAAGCACTTTTACAGAAAATAAATCAGTCTATATGTCATCCATGCTCATCATTTACAATTTCTTGTTGGACATTTCCACCTGGAAGCTTTGCCAACATTTCAAATGCAACATTCTTAAAACTAACCTCATCAAACATTGCGCACTCCACCCCTATCCCAAGTGAGTTCTTCCTTCTGATTTCTCTACTTCTCTCAATTATCAATGGATCCTTAACATTTCTGTCATCTTACCTGCTCTCTACTCCTCAACCTCACAAGTGGCTGTGAGTCCTGAACATTTTTTTCTTTATAATTTATTTCTTATTTGCTCATTTTCCCTTCATTCCCATTGTCAACTCCTTGTTCTCACTTTTATCATCTCACCCCTTGCTCTTTCATTAGTCTTACAATTTGTCTCATTTTTTCTTTTTCTTTTTTTCTTTTTGGTTTTTACTGAGGCAATTGGGATTAAGTGACTTGCCCAGGGTCACACAGCTAGGAAGTTTTAAGTGTTTGAGGTCAAATTTGAACTCAGGTCCTCCTGACTTCAGGGCTAGTGCTCTATCCACTGCACCACCTAGCTGCCTCATCTTATTTTTTTCTTCTTTTCAATTTATCTTGTTTACAATTATCAAATTGACTTTCCTAAAACATTATTTTGAACTTAATCTTTAACCTTTGCTTCTAAACTTTGATGGATTCCTTATTAACTGAATAGTCAATAATAATAATAATAATAGAATAAAACCTAAACTTTCTAGGTTGGCAATCAAGACTCTCCATGATTTCAATCCATGTTTCCATTCTTATTTCCCACTTCTTCTCTAAACTATCCCTGTGGGAGCTAGAGTAGTTACTTATTCTAATATATTTTATAAATTTCTACCTTTGCTTTCATGTTTGTGTCAGTTTTTTTCTCCAGTTTCCTATTAATGAAGTATCTCAGACTCCATGTCCAAGGCTGTCTCTTCCATAAAGCCTTTCCCCACTATATTTTTGGACAAGCCTTGACTACTCATCTTTTCTTACTCTTGAGGGAAGTAAGAAATCTAATGAATCCTTTATGCCATCCATGAAACCACCAGAATATATTGCAAATGATTCATACTGGATAAGTGAATATGTTTCTTCAGTGAACTAATAAATGTACACAGATCTAAGACACAAATACACCTAGATAAAATCACACATTTTTCAACTTAATATGACCTTCCTAAATGGAACATGACAGTTTTTTTACCATAGACAATAGTAAAAAGAGGAGCTAAAGGATTAGGGACCCCATGCCTCTCATTTTCAGTTATTAAGCAATTGTTAAAACATTTTACAATATGGTGAAAGGTTATAAATTGAAAATGGATACCTTCACAGAAATGCAGTCTTAGAGAGTGAAAAGAGTCAGGATCTTGGAATTAAAAAACTGATTCTGGTCTCTGCTTTGGTTCTTATTTGTTATATAACCTCAGAAAAGTAATCACTTAATTTTTTTTAGTAACTACTTCTCAAAATCCTGTTTCTTCATAAGCAAAATGGAAGTGATAATAATTAAACTTCCTATTTTCAGCAGTTATCCCAATGATTAAAAGGGATAGTGCATAAAAAGTACTTTGTAATGATGTAGTAGCTAATTAATATAATATATATTATAATAATTCTCCTTAGAAAATTCAAAAAAAATGGCTTCTTGTACAAAGTCTATCTGAGAGATCGCATTAGGAGTTAAATTTGTTGATATTCTGTTTTACTCCATCTGTGCAGTCCCAAATCTGAATCAACCTGTACAAATTTCTTTCCTCCAATATTCTATGTCACTAAGTTAGTGTAAGGATTTAATAAAATATGCATAGGAAAGCACAAAGAGGAATATAAAGCCTTAACCAAGTGCATTATGTTATTATGGGATCCTTTTTGTCTGCCTCTACTTTCCTAAATATCTATAAATTATGATGTCTTATCATCCACCCATTCCATCCTCTCTCATATCCAACTAACTCACCTACCTCAATATTCATAACATTGATTCCCAGTCACATATTTCTAGGGAATGCCTCAAATTTTATTTTATTTTATTTACTTTCAAAAAGATCTTTCCTTTCACTATTGTAATATAGAGACTCCCTCTTTAAATGTTCATTATCAGTAATTCATCAATCACAATATCTTAGAGAGTTCCTAGAAGCACTGAGAAGGGATATGTAGTTTGCTCAAGCAGTATTATACTTTTCTCCCCAATTCATTTCAGCAAATATTTATTGTGCCTGCCATGCTGAAGGCACTGTGTAAAGTATTTGATTGTGGCCTCAATCAAAAGCAGAAAGAACCAAGGTATAATAATGTGAAAGACAATGGATTTCCCTAAATTGGTTACATTCTTTCCTGACCCAATTATGCAATATTTATTTGCAAAATTATTATGCAATATTTCTTCCCAGGCGTGCACTATGAATATATTGACCTTATAATCTTGATTTTCCAGATCAGTTTCAGTTTCAAGAGCAAAGAGGTTGCCTTTATATAACACTTAAAGGTTCATAAAGCTTGACTTTTTGTTTTTCTGAATTTTTTTTCCTCATAGCCACTCTATCAGTTAGTATGAGCATTATTATGTTCTTTTTATAGATGAGGACATGAAGGCTGAAGAAAATGAATGGACAAGCTCACATTCACATAACTAATAAATGTTGAAGCCAAGAAATGACTCCCCATTGATTTGAAATCCCATGCTTTTTTTTTTTTTTTTATTTTAATCCAATGCTCTTTCCAGGACAATACTGCTTCTTCAAAAGACAGTGCACATTTCACAGAAAGTTGCCAAAAGAAATATTCTTTGTCAATTCATGTGCCCTGGCTTTTGGGTTGGGAAATGCACTCACTATAATTTTTAATAGCATAATGTTATAACTGTGTGGCATTCAATTTCTGATCACTGATAAAGTTTTTTTTTTTTAATTTAAATTCACAAAGCGCTAATCATATGCAGTTTTAAGATGTTGGTATGGACATGTTATGGAACCAACTCATAATTAAGGTGAAAAAATTGCTTGACTAATTACTGGGGTTGCCCATTCAGCTGAATGATTTTGCAGTTTGGGAAACATAACCCTAGAAAAATGTGCAAGTCATCCACCTCTTCACTACCAGCTTCCTTTCGAAAGGGCAGTGAGCTGCCATTCCCATAGATGGGAAAGCATCCTTCTTGGAATATCCACTGATTTGAGCCCTTTGCAGGACCATCGTGCTTTGTACCCTGATATTTGTTGTTATTACTACTACTATGTTATTATATACTATGAATATGTTGACCTTATAATCTTGATTTTCCAGATCAGTTTCAGTTTCAAGAGCAAAGAGGTTGCCTTTATATAACACTTAAAGTTATCAGTTGTTTCAGTCCTATAGGACTCTTTATAGCCCTAATTGGGGTGTTCTTGGCAAATATACTGGAATGATTTGCTATTTTCTTCTCTATCTTATTTTACAGATGAAGAAACTGGGGCAAATAGGATTAACTGACTTGCCCAAGGTCATACAGCTAGTAATATGGAAAGTAAAATTTTACCTCCCAGATTGAAGACTGAACATTCTATCTACTGTATTACCTAGTTCCCCCAAGGCAGTATGACATAGTTGAAATAATGTTGTATTTGGAAAGGATATGGATTCAAATTCTGGCTCTTGTCAGTTATTTCCTACATATCCTTGAACAACAGTCATTGAAGCTCCAGAACTGAGCTTTCTCTAGGACTGAGGTGACGGACCTGCTAAAGGAGGTTTAGGAGAAGGTAACTATCAAAGTTATAATGTTTCTTCTTTCTCTAAATTTATGATCCTATGTGCAAGTGAAACTTCAGATTTATTCTTTAGAATAAATATACATTTTTATATGTATATATATGTATATATGTATAAAACATATATGTATATGTTTTATATCTTTAGATGGAACAAATAGTCCTAAGCATTTTTCTGGTACAGGAAGCTCCTGAGTAAGGGAACTTCCTCTATCAATATCTTCTCTGAAAAATAGTCTTCTTAGAGTTGCTTAAAACATTAAAAGTTTAAATGATTTGTTCAGGTACCCAAGGCCAGCAAATATGAGATTTGAATCCCGATTATCCTGTCTCTGAAGCCATATCCCTACCTATTGTTATGCTTCCCAAGCACAGAAAAAGAGTAAATTGTACTGAGAGGAATTGAATGCTAAATTCTGAGAATGGCTAAAACAAGAGATTCAAATGCCTCACAACCACAATAAAAGAATTGGTCTCAGAAAATGAGATGAAGCCTTTCTCCACAATTCGGTTCCCCTTCAAATTTCCTGCAGTAAAATTTTAATTTTAAATAGGTGTCATAAAAGTTGTGTCCACCTGTGTGTTTTTACAAGATTCTTCCTTTGGCTTTATTTCCACGGAATGACTTCAGAAAAATGCAAATGGCTCAAATAGTCCTTTAAGAAAAGTGCTGTTGTTGATGGGTTTTGTTGTTGTTTTCTTTCACCCATACTTCCTGTATGCTCTGAACACGTTTGCTTTCGAGAAGCACAGAAAGAGGGTTGGTGGCAATTAATTATTACACTCTTGTATGTTTGCAAAGAAAGCCGCTGTATTCTTATTTCGTATTAGCTCGGTCCCTTTATCAGTGGTATGACCTTTACCAGGAGCAAAAAGTGCTGATTCCTACACAGCGAGTAAGTGATGAGAAAGGAGAATCTTCCGTTCTGCCAATTACAGACAGTAATTGCCATGTAATGAAGTTAATGTTTTGTAGAATTTACAACCTGATATTAATGGTGTTTCTTTTCCAGCCTCTCTCCTCCTCCTTGGTTTTCACCCGGCTTTTTTTTTCCCCCCCACAACAAAAGAAACAGGACAATATGTGAAGGCTCATTAATTCTATTTAGTTTTGATTTTTCCCCCCTTCTTTTCTCCCCTCCTCCTGGAGGTTAAACAAGAGCCATGTCATCAGGACATTCCATAAACTCTGGTTCATGTGAGGGTGAAAGTTACAGCCTCCACACATGAGCCCGCACTGTATAAATGCTCCCTTTTCAATTTCCACCCAGCCCAGTTAATGGCCATGCCGTTTTATGGCCTCCTTGATCACCAATTACACCACCAAGAACAATAGACCTACCACTTAAATGACAAGGCCTCAAATTTGCCTTGATTTGCCAATGTGTTTCATAGCAACACTTTCTTTGAAAGTAAGGGTAGTCTAATTACAAGAATGAAGATGGATCAGGGTTTAAGAAAGGCTCTCAGGCCCAGAACAATATGCTAACCTAACTGCACCCCCTGTACTCCTACTGTATTATTCTGACCTCAGGCTGCCCTTCTAACACTCTACCTGACCTGAGGCTGCCGAAAGGAAACTGCAGATGCCCTCCCTATCTTTAATGCCATTGCTGAATTAGGGAGGGTGTAGCTGAAATCAGTGACACAGGAATCTAGGAAAAATAAATCATAAGACAGGAATCAGACACAGTGAGATACTACAGAATACCCACACGGCTTTCCATTCCTCATTAATGGCTGTGTAGCATAAATCTGAGTGTGTTAACACTATTTCATGTTGTAGGGCAAATGTTAAATACTTTATCTTCTTTGTTAGGCAATAGTTAACCAAGGGGACTTGCTCTCTTCTTTAATTAAGTCAGTTGCCTTTTTTTCTTTTTTTAATTGTCCATGGGTGGTAAAAAAAAAAAAAAAAAAAAAAAACTGAAAAGTTTGACCCAAGCTGAGAAAATTAAAAAAAAAAAAAAGGAATAGAAATTAAACAAACATTTTTCTCCATAAAATTATATAGCTTGTAACATCCTTAGACAATAATAGCAATTGTCAGCATGAAATATTGGATCCATTGTTTCTGTGAGTCACCAGTGTTATTCTAGGAATTGGTCATAAGTAATATGCATCCACTACCACCCACTATAGACCTCCCCTGTGACCAGGGTTGGTCTAAGAAGTCAGGAGAAAGCATATGATACAGTTTAATTCAGTAAATCATAGAATCAGGGTTGGAAGTCACCTAAGAAACTGTAGACACTGAAACTTGTGTCTGAATACATTTTTGAAAAGTAGTCTCTGAGCCTTTATTTAGATAACTACAATGATAATTAATACACTATCTCCTGAATCAACCTGATATATGTTAAATCAGCTCTGAGTTTTAGAAAATATAATGCCTCTTTCACATGACAATCTTTTATATACTTGAAGAGAGTTATCCTTTATTCCTAAAGTCTTCTCCTCTCCAAGAAATACATTCCCTGTTCCTTCAAATGATACCCATATGGCAAGAAGTTCATTTAATTTGAGAAACATTTTTCATCTCTTACTATATTATACAAGATCACCTTAAAATCACTGTAAAATTGCATATGCTGGCCCACATAGACTTACCCCAAATGCTCAAGAATGGGGGAGAGGGTCTTAAATGTATTCATTTAATAAATAGTAATTCTTTCCTTTATATAACTAGAAATAAAGCTTAAAATTCAAATTTCCCTGGAAATCATACATGTTGACTTAAACCTCCTCACTTAGTATAATGACTTATATAAGATCTTTTCTTAGAAGGCTTTGATAGCAGACAGGGGGCAGTATACAAATTCTATTGAGAGACCATAGGGATGAGGAGATAGAAAAGAAAAAATACTTTTTTTTTTTTTTTTTTTTATAGTCAGTGTTTCTGGTAAAGGTCTCATTCTAAAATATGTAAAGAATTGTGGCAAATTTATAAGAATACAAGTCATTCCCCAATTGATAAATGATTAAAGGAAATGAACAATTTTCAGGTGAAGAAATTAAAGCCATTTCTAGTCAAATTAAAAAGTTGATTAGAGAAATACAAATTAAAACAATTCTGAAATACCATCTCACATCTCTCAGATTGGTTAAGGTGACAGGAAAAGGTAATGATAAATATTGGAGGGGATGTGGGAAAACTGGCAAACTAATACATTGTTGGTAGATTGTGAAATGATCCAACCATTCTGGAGAGCAATTTGGAACCATAAAACTGCATATCCTTTGACCAGACAGAGTCATCATTGGATCTATAACCCCAGGAAATCATAAAGGAGGAGAAAAGACCCACATAGGCAAAAATGTTTGTAGCAGCTATTTTCCTGGTAGCAAAGAATTGGAAAATGAGTAAATATCCATCAATCAGAGAATGGTTAAATAAGCTGTAGTATATGAAGGTTATGGAATATTATTGTTCTACAAAAAATAATGAACAAGCTGATTTTAGAAAGGCCTGGAAAGATTTATATGAAGTGATGCTGAGCGAAACAAGCAGAACTAGGAATACATTGTATACAACAATAGCGAGAATGTGCAGTGATCAGCTATGAAAAACTTTGTTCTTCTCAGTAGTTCAATGATCAAAAGCAATCCCAATAGACTTTGGATAGAAAATGCCATCTATGTCCAGAAAAAGAACTATGGAGATTAAATGTATAAATCAATACATCCTATGTTCACTTCTTTTTTCTGTTTTATTTTCACTCACATGGTTTTTTCTTTCTGCTCCAATTTTTCTCTTCTAACATGATCCATAAAGCAATGTATATTGAAAATAAATAAATAAAATGAACAGATTTTTTTTTGAGGGAAAAAAGCTCTGAAATGGGCATAGAGTAGATATGATAAAGAGTCAAACAAACATGAAAAAAAAGAATTACCACAAGCAGTGAGGGTGATGTTGACAACAATGCAAAGTAAATTTGGTCAACATAATTTTGCTGAATTTCTTCAGAAAAGTTCAGCAATATTCTGGTAGGAATAGAGAAAGTGGAAAGTAAGATTCAGAAATATAAAGCTTTCGCATATATAAGCAGCAACAAGACAGGGAGTATTGGGGAATAAAAAAATAAAGTACAGTTGAACTCTTACCACAGGGAATGGAGGAATAAATGCAGGAATAATGAATAAAGGAAGCTCAGGGAAGGAGTTAAAAAAGGTTGAAATGAGGCCCAAAAGCTTAAATTGAGGCCAAAAAATGAAAAGAGGCCACTTGGAGTCATGATGAGGAAGAAAATTTTATTTTAAAGGAACAAATCAAGGAAGAGATGGAAGGCTAGAAAACTATGATCAGAGAGACATTTCAATATTCAAGATCATGAAAAGAATGTACTTATGGGTGACTTTTATTGTTTAGACATTTTTCAATTGTGCCTGACCTTTGTGACCTCATTTGTCATTTTCTTGGCAAAGATACTGGAATGGTTTGCCATTTCCTTTTCCAGCTCATTTTACCTTTGAGAAAACTAAGGCAAACAGGGTTAAGCAACTTAGTGACACACAGTTAGGAAGTATCCAACCTCATATTCTATCTTAGGTTTTTCTGACTCTAGTCCTAGTACTCTATATCCATTGCACTGCTTAGTTGCTTCAGTTAGGGCTGATATTCAAGCCTAAAATGTGACTGTTCCTTTGGCCAGGAGAGGTGGAAGGAAGACACAAGTTATCAGCACTGAGAAAGACGTAGAAAAGGGAGGCTCAAGGAGTTGAAGGGGCCATCAAATGTATATTTTTAATTTCCCAAATATAAAAGCAGGAATTGGGTTTGAGAGAAAAACTGTAAGTTAGCTAGATATAGAAAGAACTCCTTGAGAAGGAAGGAAGAATGAGCCAAAGATTGGTGATTACTATGCTAAGCATTTACACTGGAAGATAGAATGAAATCCGAAGGAGAAAAGATCATTGAGTAAATGTGGCAAAAGCATGGTCTGAGTGGTGGTGAGGAACAATGAAATTGCCAACTTTTAAGCCAAGCTCAGTGTATTATGGGTGGGGTAGAAGAAAAAGATCACTAAGTACTGAACAACGTGTAGTCAAGTTTCTGTCAGAGCCCGAGGAATATGAGGTTGAGAAATATAGGATGAGGAATCATTGGCTAGAAATGGAACAGGAGTCCTAGAAGACAAAGGTGTGAGAGGGCAGAGAAAAGTAAGGACTGAAATGCAGAGAGCAGGGAAGAGAGATTTTTGCCAACATAGGGCAATTGAATCACAGGGAAAAGGGGTTTAAGAGCTGAGAATATTTTTTTTTGCCATAGGATGGAGAAAGAATAGATGGATTATGAGGTCTTTTTTTAACTCCTAGATTCTGTAACATATTCTCCATGAGCTTTATGAAGACTTCCAACCTGAGTGCAGGGAATTCTCCCCAGAGAATGATGGGACTGGACTTATCTTCCAGAGTTCAAAGCTGTCCTCAGATACTACCTAGCTGCATGACCCTAGACAAGTCACTGTTTGCCTCAGTTCCTTGCATATAAAATGAGCTGGAGAAGGAAATAGCAAACTACTCTACTATCTTTGGTAAGAAAATACCAAGTGGGGTCATAGAGAATCAGAGATGACTGAAAAATGACTTAAGAAGAACAAAAATAAATTTTGAATCATATTTGGTCACTTGGGCTAACTGTGCACAGGACTTATTTGATGATCTAATGTTTGATGACTTATATCCCAAAGTCAAATTTGAAGGTGGTCATGCTCACACTTTAATGAAGTATCATTTTTTTTTTACAAGATTAACAATGGGTATCCCTTCCCCTCCCCCGAGAATTAAGGGCATTTTTAATATCCAAAGTGACAGTGCTACTCACTGGTAACAAGCTTACTAAAGGATTATAAATCTTTGGATAGATTGGTCACTATAGGGACCATTTTAATCTGACTTCTTCACACATTCTTGATGCTGATTTCTAGCCTAGGGGAATCCTGAACATATGAACCTAAATAAAGAAGTTATCTGTGGGAAATTGAATAAAACATTTTAAAATATCTCTTTCCAACCTCTTTTGCATTTTTCTTAGAAGCCAAGGACATTGGAGTTGTGTACCCCTTTTTCAGACAAATATTGGCAATGTAAAAAGGACAGAAGCAAAATCTAGGCCCAACAACCAGTGAGACTCTTTAAAAATAAAACAACTTCCTTCTTTCTGATTTGATTTATAGCTCAAATTAGTATGTGGTGCCCTCTTCTGCATAAATGATAGGAAATAACTTCATAAATTTGTCTTTTTGAGATTGGTAGATGACAAAAATACTCTCCCTCTGAATCAAGGAGAGAGATGGAATAAAAGAGAATAAAGGAATATATTTTCATTTTATACTTCAAGGATCTGACCAGAGGCAGAGTCAACCAATGCTAACTTCTACCTCAAAGTAGCTTTTCCTGGCATGAACTTGGCACTTTTGAAATCAGGCAGATCTTCAGGCTTTGATGCTAAAATTGATCATTGGATGCTAATTTTGACGCTAAAGTCTGCAGCACTCTCTTTCTAAGAAATATTTCAAACCCTGGGAGGTAATAATTGTAAAAACAAATTTACAAAGAAAAGAACAAAACCTTGATCTCATCTATGAAACCAACATGATTAAAAATCAAAAAAGGACTCTACTTCCTGAATGGTGGCACATGCTAAAGGGAAGTGCTGGTCTGATTCAGATATTGAACTACTCTGCAAGAAAACAAACAAACTATAATGCATTATAATTGAGAAAATTCATAAAAAGTTGGAAAGTCTGATTACTATACCCTTCTATCATTCTTCAGTTATACCATACATGTCCTACCAGAAAAGTCTCCAATTATTTCATTTTCTTGTGCTTTCTAATAATAGCCATTAAGTGGATTCTGGAGCTGAAAGGCCTGATTTAATTAATAAGGTCATTTAGGCAACTGATAAGCTCTTGAATTTGTGCTTCAAGATTTTTTTTGAAAGTTTACAATCGACAGTGTGCTACATTTTGTATTGTTGTTTGTGAATGAAGTATTAACATTATGTTTGATACTTGGATAGCAGTAAAGAATGCTATTAAATTGGTGCAAGGTGTCTTACTACTGCACCCTGCTCTCTCTCCCCCCCTCCAGATCAGAACATCATTTCCTTGGTCTGGTGCCTTTATGTGTTTTTGCATTGGGGTTAGACCAATGTCAGAGAAAGGATACCACAATGAAAGGACCAATAATATAATCCTGGACCAACTTCAGTTGTTTTTATGTCTTATCTTTCCTGGAGTGTATGATTGCTTTTTAATTTTTTTCCATTCTAGATTGTAAAGCTAGTGGGTAGAAACGGTAGGGTTTTTGTGTTCTGTCCAGGGCAAGTGATATGAATCATCATGAGGGTGACAAGGATGTCGGCAGTGGAAAGTCATCTAGGAGATGATATTTTTAAATTGCAGGGAGTTAACATTCTAAAATGGTGACTATGCAATGGCATTCTTTTATTTTTATATAAATAGGGATTTTATGTTTCTAATTCATTAAATTGGTTTTGAAGTGTTATGTATATTTTTACATGCAGATTTCTTACTCTGTGTTCACCTCCATGATGGTCATCTCACAAGACAAAGATCTCTATTATTAATACATTTGATTGATTTAAAATTCATTCAACATCCCTAGAATCTAAAGGTAGGAAGTCATGTTAGTGAATATCTAGTATAACCTTTTCCTAGACAAGAATTTTCTCTACAATGTTTTTTTTACAATTTGTGGTTTTTCAGGTTTTATTAGAAGATTTCTAGTGATAGGAACCCTTCAAAGAAAGCCCATTCCATTTTGAGATAACTAATCCTTTTAAAAAAATATTTCCTTATATTCAGCCTCAAAACAAATTGAATCCCACTTTCACATGACAATTCTTAAAATGCTTGAATTAGTCAATCAAATACTTGGTTAAAATAGTAGATAGAGTTCTGGTCCTGGAATCAGGGATCCTTTAGATTCAGTCTCAGATACTTTCTAATTCTGTAACCGTGGCCAAGTCAATTAACTTTTTTTTTTGTCTCAGTTTCATAATCTGTAAAATGGGAGAAATAATAACAATCTATTTCTCAGGGCTGTTGAGAGAATAAAATAAGATACTAATTGTAAAGTGACACTTCATAAATGTTAGCTAATATTACTATTATTATTGTTTTCCATGGATCAGAGACTGCAACATGCTGAGATTCAAAGAAAGACAAAAACATGGTCTCTGACCTCACATTGTAAGAGGAGAGACAACATGCAAACAACTATAAAGATACAAGAAATATACAGCGTAAATTGGAACTAGTCTCAAAAAGAACTTAACTCATCATGGTCCCCTCTACCCTCAAGAATTACTCTGCAATGCAATTCAAAAGGCTTCTAATGTCTCAGTAATCATGGATACAAAGACAAAATTAAAAACAACTCTCAAGGGCATACATTCTTTGGGAGGGGGCAGTGCAGTTCTTAAAGCTGAAACCAATTTTCCATTCTTTTAAGGTCCTTCATCTAAATAGCTTTGTTTAGTTTAGTTTTTTTTTTTTTTTCTGATTATTTTCCAGATGATCAGTCCCTTCCCTCAAATGAACTGAGTGCAATACTACACTTATTGTCTGATCAAGGAAGTGTCCATTGATAGTATCACTTCTCCCAGATTTGGAAATGTATGCCTATTAATACAGTCTAAGATTACATCAGCATTTTTGGCTGATATAATTTTATTGGCTCCTATTGAGTTTGTGATCCATTTAAACTCTTCTTCCAAGTCTCTTTTTTACCCAGGTAGAATGTTAATTAGGCAAGTCTCTCCCCAACTTGACTTGTGTCATCCAGTGGGCTGACTTGATATTATAGGTCAGTCAGTTAATCAACAAGCATAAGTATTTTCTATGTGACAGGCACTAAATAAAGAGCTAGGAAAACAAATACAAATAGAACAAAACAGTCTTTGACCCCAAGAAGCTTATATTCTAATAGTAGGAGAAGTTAGCCACATAAAAGAAAGGTGAAAGGAGAGAGGGAAAGAATGAGGGTAAAGATGAAGGATCATAGTAAAGAAAGTCCAAGGTAGAGAAAATCCAGGAGTGGATTTTGGAGGAGAATGAAATGTGGCTAGAAAGAGTGAGCTTCTTAAATGGAGGGATCTGAGTTATCTGATCAGAGGAAGAAACTTGGGGGATAAAGCATGTGAAGCAGAGGATACTTCCAATTTGTGAATTCTAAGGAGTGGTCTTCAGGATGAAGAATTTTTCTGAGATATTGTAGAGAAAGTCTGAAATACAGTTTGTCAGGAAATATTGTGGACAGACTTAATAAATTTGTTGAATCTTTTCTTATCCAAGACATTTATGAAAATGTTAAATAGTGATACTTCTGAATCCAGTTCTGAATCCAACTACTTGTTCTATTGTCAATTTTTTCTTCTCCTTTGAAGCTATCTTCCTAATCACCTAGCTGCCCATACAAGTAACTCTCTCTCCCCAAATACTATTTCTGGAAAGCCCCAGTCATACTTGATGTCTCTCCACTCTCCACTTTCCCTAATCATAACTCCTTAAGCATCTTTGCCACCTATCTCAGTGTCAAGCTTTTCCTACTCTTCCCTCTCTCTTCACACAATTATGTGGCCATGAACTATGATCAAATCAACTCTGTTCTAACTCTTAAAAACTGATGGTCGATCTATTTCTTTTGGACCCAATCACTATCACTTTAACTTTCCAATAAAGGTTCCCCCTCACTGGCCATTATTCCTCTAATATTTCTTGTAGTTGGCTGCAGATAGTTGGGGAACTCTGGGTAAGGTATAAGATCCTTCAACCTAGAGGGAACCTCCTGACAATGTCTGGTTTGGCTCCCCATTTCCCTTTGATGCCTACCTCCCTTCCTGAGAAGTCAGGCAGGGTGTGACCACCTATGTTCTACTTGAATCAAGAGATACTTACAGTAAGAAAAATGTACATATTAATAGCAGGGTGTTATAGTTAACAAATGCGCAGTGTGCTGTGGTGATATAGTGATATAATGGTTCTACAACTGGCAACATGTGCATTGTGCTGTAGTGATGTAATTCTATTAAGGTATTTAAGGGCTGAGAGGACTTGAAATAAAGAGACTCCACCTTTGACCATCCTCATGAGTCTCCTGCCTCCTTCATTCTTCCACTAAGACCAAGGATTAGGGCTGGTCCCAAGATCCTCCAGAGGGTTAGTCCAGACAGTATATTTTGGCACCCCAGCATGGTGGCTCTAGAAAGTGCACTACAATTTCTTTCATTAGAATGCATGGTTCTTGAAGAAACTGACTATCTTTACTTTTGTATTATTTCTAACCCTCAGAATGATGCTTAAATACTTATCTAATCATTTATTCATTCCACATTTATGCCTGTTGTTAGCAAGGATGTTATGAAATCTTTTCAAATATCTTACAAAAATGTACATGTACAATTTTCACAGCAGTCCCCTGATCTACCAGTCTAGTAATTAAGCAGTAGTATTATCCTTCTTCTTTCCCCCAATATATCTATTTGACTCCTTTCTAGCTATAATGAAGGGAAACACATATCGCACTTGTAGAAAACTTACTTTGCTATAGCTAATTTGTCTCAAAATATATGATACAGTAAGTATATTCACTGTTCTGTGAGAGAGACAATTTGGATCTTTTCTGTCCTGATTCTGGATATCAGGTCATTGTCAACCCAATGTTGACCAGCTTTGCCATGAATATAAACTAGTTGGAGTGGTCCCTGGACATCAAAATTTAGTTTGTTTTACACTCAGGAGTAACTAAAGGGTATTGGAGCTCAGTACAAATATGTCCACCAAAATTTTTATCAATGCTAAGCACTTTTGAACATACCAATCATGAGCAAGCTGGATAGGAATGTATAAAAGGGATCTTACAATTTTCCCTCTTTGATGCTTACTGGAGACATCTGTGGTTTAATAGATGATAGCTCTTTTTCTCTGCATATTTACCTCTTCTCTCTAGACTCACTAAGTTCTTGGCATTCATTTTCAATCTCTGTTCCCCTGAGTTTTATTGAGTATTTATTTATACCCCTGATGGTACTCTTTCAGGATTGGGTAAATGTGTAGTATTCCTCCATAACCTAATTTCCACTGTCTTGTATTCACTTTCATTTTTCTTCATTGAGGTTGGGCAAAGAGTTTCCTATGAATTTATTCTTTCACTTTATGCAATTCTTCTTTTCTCTCCTTTCATCCTTTTACAATTCTACCTCTGTCATCAATATTTTTCCTCCTTTTGTATTCACTATTTCATTCATGAGTGACTTTTGACTTGACATCACTTGCAGAAATTTGGTTCATGTTATCCTATCTACACTATTTCAGAACCCTTCCAAATACTTTTCCTCCCATGTCTATGATACATGGTAATCTATGTATGACTCTTCTCCCCAATTTTATCACTTACTCTGAGAAGAGGCACTCAATTTTTCCAAAATTTGCTTTTTAAAAAAGTTTTCACCAAGTAATAGTGTGTGTGTGTGTATACACATACATATATATTCATATATATTATAATTTTATATGAAGATAATTTTGAACATTTACTTTTATAAGATTTTGAGTTCCAAATTTTTCACCCTCCCTGCCTTCTCATTTCTTCAAGATACCAAGCAATACTATATGGATTATACATGTACAGTTGTAGCAATCATATCTTTATATTGCCCATATTACCTTTTATCTTAGCATCCAAGGTTTTCTTCTGCTGAGAGTCATATTAAAAAGAATGAGTTCTTTGATTATTGCCTGAAACTTTTGAAGTATAAATAGATCATTAAAGCAAGTAAAGAGTTTGTTCAATCCTTTGCCTTTGGAAGAGAAAGAATTCCATCATCCCTAGATAATGGTAGATTACTCTCCCCATCATTACTCTCTCTCTCTCTCTCTCTCTCTCTCTCTGTATATATATTGTGTCATGTTTACAAAGTTTGTCAGCTTTTTTCTCTTTCTATCCAGGTTGTTTCAAATGCTTCCATGTGTCCATTACAGTGCTGCTTCTTTTTAATCCTCCATTGTTCATCACCGTATGTTCTCCTTCATATCTTCATTTTCTAATTCCTGAATTTCTTCAGACAAGCCTATCATAATAATACTATTCCAGCTTGGGGTAAAAGGGATTCATTGTTCCTTCTTTCCTTCTTTCTGTATGTCACATTCTCCCACTCTCTTGACATATGACAGAATTACCATGTATCTCTTCATAGCCTTTTTATCATCCTTCTCCTCCTCTTTCTTTTTCCTTTTTCTTCCTCATTTTTCCTTTTTTCCCTTTTCCTTTTTGTCCTTCTTTCCCTCTTCCTTTTAGTTCTCTTCTTTTCCTTCCTTTCCTCCTATTCCTCCTTCTCTTTCTCTTCCTCCTTATCCAACTCTTCCTCTTCTTCCTCTATCTCTTTTGTCTCCTTGAAGACTTATCTCCTTTTTGAATTAATTCTTTTTTTTTAAATACTAGTTTGAATTGTAGGAGGATGGATCCTGAAAGATCTGGACAGAAGACTGTTGCCAATAAGAGAGTAGGATTTAAGGAGAATTGATTGGGGCTAAAGTTGTTCAATTTTGGGAGTCATCCAGGACATATGAAAGTTGAAAACATAAGAGTAGATATGATCACTGAAGGAGCAAGATTATAGAATGAGAAAAGAGAGAAATGGAATGTTAAAAAAATTAACATTTCAGGTTTTGTGTTCTCAACAAATGCAATATTTCTAAAGATGCCAGAGTGGTTATTTCCCTAATTCAACTGAGCCTACCCTAGGGATGTGGGTCTAAGCATATCATGCTATTTTAGGAACTGTCCAATTCTTAGATCAAAAAGTGTTAACAGAGGCAGTGTTTTATAGTGGAAAGTACATTGTACCTAGAATCATGGGGACTCAGGATCAAACTTCACTTCTTATATTGACTATGTTTGTGATTCTGAAAAAGTCATTTAATCACAATGAGACTCTATCTCTTTATCTGGAAAATGGGGATAATATAACAGTACCTATATCACAGGGTTGTTGTGAGGATCAAATGAAATAATGTATATAAAACACTTTAAAATCTTAAAGCCCTATGCAAATGCTAATTATCTTTATTATTACAAAGATTAAGCCCCTGCTTGAATAGTGTATGTCAACCAGAAGTAATATCACAACAGCCATTTGCTCAGTTGGATGTTTTTATTCCAGTCTGTTCCAGAACCCATCTAGGATGGTCAGGCTTTGGGAAGACATTCTATCATTAGGAATATAATCACTCTTTATTTTCTTCTCTCCTTACTAAACCCTGAATGTGCATCCTAGAACCTTCTCAGGATGTTTGACTATTCATATGACTTAAAATCATGGGAAAATCAATTGTATTCCTTTTGGTATAACAGAAGACCACCAGGTTTTATCATCTATCCTACAACTTCATTTTAAGATTCTCCAAATCTTACCATCTGTCCTTCTATGATCCGTAAAGATGCTAACACTGTCATCTGACCCAGTGACATAGCCTGAGGGACATCTGGCCTACAACTGAATTGCATTGGCACAATACAAAGTATTAAACTTGAAATCAAGAAGACCTGAGTTCAAATTCAGCTTCATATACTTATTAGCTGTGTAAACACTGGGAAAGTCACTTAGCTGCCATCTATCTCACTTTTCTCCACTGTAAAATGGGGATGATAATAATAATAGCTCTCTCCTACAGTGGTTGTGTGATCAAATAAAGTAAGATTTGTAAAGCATTGCCAGGAGGTGTTTAATAGAATCTTGTTCCCTTTCCCCAATTAGAATATGAGCTACTTGGGAACAGGAATTGTCTAACCTTTTTTTCCCCCCATTTTAGTGCTTAGCATAGTTCTTGACATATAGTAAGCCTTTGATAAATACTTTTTTCTCATTCATTCATTTATATACTATGCCTCATATAGTTGAAAAAGGCCACCTCACATTCAATATAATTTAAGGGTGCTACAAAGCCTTGGCTAACAAAACTTTTTTTTTTCTTCTGAGGCAATTAGGGTTAAGTGATTTGCCCAGGGTCACACAGCTAGGAAATGTTAAGTGTCTGAGATCAGATTTGAACTCAGGTCCTCCTGACTTCAGGGCTGCTGCTCTATCCACTGTGCCACCTAGCTGCTCCCAAAACATATTTTTTTACAGAAAAATAAAATGACAATATTTCCCCTTTTAACCAACCTGGAATTCCTATTATTAGAATATATATGACTTCCCTTCCCCTATACTAAATAACAAAATTAGAATCCTTATTCTCAGAAAGTCCCTTTAAAAATGCATGTTACCTGAGAAAAGAGATAAGGTTTAAGTTGCCTCTTCTAGACTTTTAATATAATCATGTTTTTAATTTTCAGACTATCTAAATATATTTTGTTATGCTGAAAGTCTAGTACTGAGTTAGAGGGCAGAGTAACTCCAGTAGGCCTTAAAATATATGCAATGTTAAAAATAAACTAAAAGAGTTAGGGTTGAGACATGAAGATAACAGACCAGGAGCTCATCTTCAGGGAGATGGGGCCCTAGGGTGACTGCTTGGGTGTGGGCTACTAGAATGAGTAGGAAGGCTTAAGCTTTTGCCTATTTCAGAACATTTTGCCTAAGATTTGTCCCTGGTCTGGATATCACTTGTGTAATACCTGAACTCTTGTCTGACATTGGGCATATATCTGAACAAAGAAACATCCACTTTCTTTTGAAAAAGCAGTTTCTTATTATGTAGGTGAGGTGTACACAGATAGAACACACCAGAACTATAGATTACAGTTATCAGAAACAGGATTTCCCTTTTTGTGCAAAGTCTATGATTAGCTTCATACCTGAGGACAGACCCTTCAAATAAATGGGACTTCAAGAAATAGGAAAACAAAGAGCTGCTCAGAGAAGAGAGTGGGGATCAGGGATTAAAGTGAAATCTAGAAGAATCAGTCAACACATTAACAAACATCTGTTTAGCATTTAAGGTGATACTCTGATATGGTACTGTGAAGAACACTGAAGAAGAACAAAAGCGGCCTCTGCCCTCAAGAAACTTACTTTTTAGTTGGAGAGATAACACATACATAAATCAAAGCATACAAGATAAAGAGAATAGACACTTTAGAGGAAAAGGCAGAGAAGCAAGGTGATATAACAGAAAGAGAACTGGACTTGAAATTCCAACACCTATATCAAAATCTGGCTTTGGCTAGTTATCTAGGATAGATTTAGATATAAAAGCAATAGTGAATAGATCAGTCCAAGATGGCATATCCAGAAACAGTAAGATAAAATCTGAGTTTCTGAAGGGGGGAGGGGGAAAACTATATAGAAAAGAAAATAGAAAAGGAAAAAGATTTCAACAGTCTGGTAGTGGGTTGAAAACCAAAAAAATCCATATCAAATCAGTATAAAGAGTATAGAGAAGAAAAGGACAGCAGGAGAAAAACAAACAAACATGGTATTAAGCTTAAATAAGACTTCAAATTGCAGATAAAGTAATTGACAGAAGTGGACCATAGGTGAACCATTTCAGGCTTCAGGGGTGGGGAAAACTTTTTTTCATAACTGCCACAAAGGCAAGGGACTCAGGGAGAAATTTGAATTAAATATGCCCTCAAATTCCTACGATTCTATGATTCCATTGTCAATAACCTGTTTGCTTAGCTGGACTTGTTTATTCCCCTCACTCCCCCTACATCCCTGTTTGTATACATGCATACACACACACACACACACACACAGTCAGTAAATCATGATAAATATGATAAATGGATTGATAATATTAGTCACTTTCTATTGTTTAATAGGGCAAGACCTTCTTGATTCAAAATTGAATTGCTTCTTTAAAAAGAAGGAACACTATCTCCATTAGCCCTTAGGACATGGAATGGAAAAAATTAATAATACTGCCTCCAACCCACAAGAGTAAATTATTGCAATGGAGGAGGCATAAAAAGAAGGAACACGACTAGCATCCTCTTATTTAACTAAAAAGCAGGAACAACCAAAACTTAAGAATACACCATTAAGGGTCTTGATCTCTTCTCTTTTCTTATTGGTGGGAAAAAGAAATACTCTTTGGCTCATCTGTTCCCCTTAAATGGCTGCATGCACCTAAACCATGTATCTTATATCTTTAAAGTAATTATTAGGGAGTATAGTCTCAATTTATAGAGGACATCTTGGTAGATTTATATGTTTGCCACTGACTAGATATTTCTCTAACTATTTATAAGCTCAGTAATTTTCAAAATACCAAAAAAAAAAAAAAAAAAAAAAAAAAGCAAAACTTTTTTATATGTTTCTCTCTATCTCTGTCTCTCAATCTCTCTCTCTCTCTTTGTGTGTGTGTGTTTCTCCCTGTTTCTGTATCTCTCTCTACAACGTTATTTTTATTGAGTGGAGTTTCATTTCTTTGCCAAAAGGAATCCTAGATTCACAGGCTCTTGGCTGTAGAAGAACATAGACAATGTCTTTCTGAAAGCCTTAATGCAAAAAAAAAAAAAAAAAATCATACATCACAGATATATATTGTGTCAGATTAATAAAGAAGCATCTTGTACATAAAAATGTACAAGCTAGATGCTTGTATATCATATCTCTTTCCTTCTCAATTATTAGTGCATAAACTAAACATTAGATCTAGGAGGAATTAATTTACTTATCTAGGTTCCAGTTTGCCTTTGTTTTGTTTTGTTTTGTTTTTTTACTTAGAAAATAATAATTTTTTAAAAAGAAAATAATATTAGATGACTATGAAGGTCACATTCCTTCTACTTTCAAGCTAGGTAGTACATGAGATAGAGAAATAGGCCTGGAATCAGGAAGACTCCAGGAAGATTTGGCTTTCATCCAATTGTATTCATTATTTATTGAAGTTTTCATTTACTTAAATATTTATAAACATATATAAAATACCTACTACATTCAATGCAATGTGCTAAGTGCTAGAGGAAATTTGAAAATAAAGAAGATACAATCCCTATACTTAAAAAGTTTGTAATCTAATGGTGCCAAAGAAGTCTACTCACTGAAATATGATTTTAAAAAAATACTCTGAGTGGACTATAGCAAATCATCTCTGAGCTTCGAATATTTCTTCACTTTTAAAATGAGGTTGACATATTGAGATAAGGTCCCTTTGAGATAAAAATTCTATAAGATGTTCTCAGTTACAAGGCAGTACCATAATAAAGTCTCTAAAAATGAGCTTCTATCATATCACTTAAAAAATGTTGGACACAAGAACAACCCAAATCACAGATCCCTAAACTATCTTCTTAAGAGAGATTTTCTGATTTTTTTTCCTCAAGATTGTCAACAAAGCAAGCAAAACTCAAATTTTCCAATTCAATTCAATCCAATAAACATTTATTGAATGTTTATTATATTCCAGGTACCAGGCTAAGCACTGAGGACACAATTAATAAAAAGAAAGAGTTTCTCAAGGATCCTTTTTACTGTTGTTGTTCAGCTGTGTCCAACTCTTTGTGACCCATTTGGGGTTTTCTTGATAGAGACACTGGAGTGGTTTGACATTTCCTTCTCCAGCTCATTTTACAGGTGAGCAAACTGAGACAGTGTTAATGAACTTACCCAAGGTCAGATAGCTTTCTGTCTCTGAAGCCAGATTTGAACTCAGGAAGATGAATCTTCTGTCTTCAGGCTCAGGACTCTATGCATTAAGGTGCCTTCCAGTTTCCTAGGGATTTCTTATAATGATGAAATTACAGCCACACCTCCCCACATCCCCTTCTCCAAAAAAAAAAAAAAAAAAAAAAAAAAAAAAATTAACATCTTACAACTATCTGTGCTGACTAACTTTGAATGTCTGACACACATTGTTGTTAAGCTCTCAGTTAATTTTTTGGAGTCACATGTATTATAGAAAGGAACAATTTACTTAAAATTATAGACATTGTTCCCATTAGACCAATGCTATCCTTTTAGTTCTGTTGTATTTAGGGATATGAAAATCTTATGGAAACTTGTCCATTATCTCTCAGTGTATGGAAATTTTACATGTGTATGTATAGAGATTTTATATACATATATATACACACATACAAACAATCACATGCATTTGTATCTTCACATGTGTGTGTATGTATATAGAAACAATCTAGAATGAGACAGAAGATAAAGAAAACAACAGAGAAGTTTAAAACTTAAAATTACATGGAAATTATTTTTAACACTAATGACTTTTTTATTATCTCGGGCATAAGAGTCCATATTTTTGATAGAATTAATGTATAATGAATGCCAGTCTTTGACCTAAATGTGGAGGTCTACTCATCTGGGGACACATCTGAACTTTTTTTAAATGTGCCATGATTTTCAGGCCTCGAAGGACTGCCCCAATTCTAACCTAAGAAACTGGGGGAGATCCCCAAAGCCCTCTTCTCTTCTTCATGGTTTGGTTTGATGGGATGAGTTGTAGGGGTGGCAAACACTCAGTTGAATTTTAGAAATAGTCTAACTTAACGTCATTCAAAAAATATTTATTAAGCACTTACTATGAACCCAGTGTTGTAATAAATAAGAGGTATAACCTAGAGAGATTCTAAAATATGAGCCTTGCTTGCTAGGACCTTTCCATTTAGGTTTGCTTTATAAGACATAAGCAAATTAAACAAAGAAAATAAATAATAATACCAGATGATGTGTGCTTAAGAGTCAAAATAAATGGTATGGGTAGTGAATGCTAAAGGGTTTTGGAGAAGGGACTAACTATTATAAGATTTAGTAGTTAGAGAATGCTCTATGAACAAAATGAAGCTTATGTTAGAACTTCAAAAATGTCAAGGATATTCTAGATATGAGTGATAGCAAAAGAAAAGGTAAAGAGATTGGAATAAGCATATCATATTCAAAATGCATAGAGGAGATCAGCCTGACTGCACCATAGTGAGTAGTCAAAGATAACATTGGATAGAGACAGGGCAAGTTTGGATAATATAGGGCCTTGAAAGTCATTCTGACACATCTGGGCTACGTTCCCTAAGGCAGTGGACAGTCCCTGAATGATCTTGAGTTTTTTAGCTTTTGAAGCTGATATAATGAAAGTCATGATTTCAGAAGATTAATCTGGTGACTCCACGTAGAATGCAAAGCTGACCTTGACAACACTTGTTACATTGCTGCACCCACCTCCCAATTCTAAATCTGAATGGCATGTAGTAGAATACAAGTTCAATTGATCTTTTGTAATGCCTAGAGAACAAATGTAAACAATCTCCGACAATAGCCCAATGTTAATACAGTGCAATCACCGAGATAGCAATCTTTTTTCCAAAGGTTCTATCTCTGTAGTATCTAAACACACTGAACAAGTACCCAATGGGTATGCTTTTACCCACACATGGAGATAAATCTTTATTCTTATCTTCTCCCACCAGCTGGTGCCATGTAGTCATATGGCAATAGACCAGAGGGGCTTTTTAATCATATACTATCAGGATATTCAGAGTTAAGGTCCACACAGCAACTATAACTCATCCCCTCTTTGAATAAGTAATTTCTGAGTAAGTATAGATAGTGATGCTACCCTCAGATACACTGTTACCTTCAGAATTGTTGAAAAATATTTTTGGTTTTATTTTTATTTCTTTCTGTAAGAGAAGCTGACTTGATTTAAAATAACTTTTGTCATGATTTTCCTTTGTGATAGAACTGGAGAAAGGCATATTAATTAATAGGGGCTTAAGGGAGAAAAATTGATTGAACCTTGACTGCTTTTTCTTATGCACACATGTAATTCAGTTGTTAAAAGTCAAGTCAATCATTTAGCAAACACCTACTATGTACATGCCAGTGTATTAGGTTCTGGGGATACAAACACAAAACTACAAGAAAAAGTTCCTGCCTTCATTCAGCTTACATTTTCCAAATGTAAGGTGGTTCAGAATAAAATAATTTGTTTTAATTATATTTCAATAAATCCAATTGGAACTTTTTTAAAGCTTTACTATTTGGGAATAAAATGAAATAGAATTTAGCCCAGAATTCCCCACAGAAGTTGGCTCAAGTCTGATTTTCAGGGCTGAATGAAAAAAGATCAGTTTCTCTTTTTGACTGATTCTCCAACAGATTGCTGAAATATCTAAAATAGCTAAAAAAAAAATGCAGTTGCTGCTTTTTTTTAGATTTCCCAGAAGTGATTACATAGTCAATAAGTCATCATAATCATTCAATGCACGATATCAGTAATCATGAGACACACTTTATTTTGCCCTCCACAAAAACCATATAAGATGCACACTCATAGAAGTACATGAACAAAAACAGAACTGTTAAGTACTCTTGATACTCCATCAGACTCCCTGTGTTTATAGGAAGGCATAGGGAATTTTGGGAATGAACACTCTCCATTTGCTTTTTTCCTACAGAATACAAGCAATGCATGACAGAGGAAGGGTTGTTGTCTCCATACACTTCTTTTGACTAACCAAAAGAAACCATTGTTATCACTCTGTCTCTTGTTTGACATTTATCTTTTAATTATAGGGGAAATAATCATTGAAAACAATACTCTTGTTCCTCCATACTTCTATTAGGTCAGGGCCCAAGGGATGGACTCTGAAAATCTTGACTTTCTTGAACTTTACATAGGAAGAACAATCTTAGGTATCTGGAACTGTACTTCAAAAAAAAAATCATTAAAAAAAAAAGTCATAGGTAGAAGGTCACATAGGATCACAGAATATGATTTAGAACCAATAATGAACCTTAGAGATCACCTAGTCTAATACCCTAATTCTGTAGATGAAGAACTTGTCAAATGTCCTGCCCAAGATTACATAAAAGAGTCAATGTTCAAACCCATATCTCTTGGTTATGAATTCAGTGTTCTTGGTTAAAATTGAGCTCCCCTCCCAACCACTGGATTTTAAAGGGCACAGAATATGCCCATTATACTGGTATTTTATTAGACAAGTTATTCTATAAGAAAGAATTATATAGAATTATGATGATCCACAATGAGTTATTACACATCCCAAAGTCAGCTATCAAGAAAACTTTAGGTCAGATGAAATCTTTGAATGACTTTAAGATGGCACCATTTGACAAATGAGCATAATTGAATATCTTCTGTAGTCAGTTCTGTACAGATTCCACTTTCTCCTAAATAATAGAGAATAATTATGGTGACACCAAGTGCCACTTCCCATCAGGCAGGCCTTGGTGATTCTCAAAACCCTCTAGCCATAGGGTTATGAGTGGGATGTACTAAAGCCAGTTCATGACCCTCTGAAGTTATATACCTCCCCCAAGAATTGTCTTATATCTCTCCAGAATATGGTCATTGATATGAATTGTAAGATGCTCAGCAGCCCTTGGGGGGCACCCAATAATTACACAGAATGCCTTTCAGTGATCCTGAGTCAGAGTCAGGTGTAGTGACACCTTATTGACATGTGCCTGGAGCCTCACTCACTGATGTATGTCATGAGAGAAGGCACTGTTGCTTCTGTGATGTGCACCAGTGGTACTTGTCAGTTTGCGAGCTCGGTGAGAGATAATGCATGCTGAGGAGAGCTACATTTTCTTTCTCTTGGGTTTTGAGCAACACTGCACTGGAAATCTTGGCTCCTCTTTTCAATTCTACCCCTGGCTCACTACATTGCCTTGTGAAAGTTACCATTCTGTACCTTAATTTAACAATCTATAAAACAGAACTAATGCTGGGCTCTATTCTGTGCTCATCACGCACACATTGTTCCACTGAATAGCGCCCTTAAGTATTCACTGGAGAGGTCTCCGTTTCCAGTAAATTTAAATTCATCCAAACACTCCCCTGGCACCTCTGGCTCCAGTGGCAGCTGGTCACAGTCTATGAGTGCAACAGACATCTGGCTGGTGATGTAGGTAGAAATGGAGCTAGCGGCCAAGTTTCTTCAGTCATAAAGGGGAAGAGAGAAGATTTTTTAATCCCTGGAAATAGGTACTCCTGAAGGATGGGGATTCATGTAGCCAAGAATTACAATTCACTGCTTAGTTAGTGATGATGAGTCCTATAGGTCCTCAGTGTCAGAAAGATTCCTATTCTGGAAACATGTTGATTCTCTTGTAAGAACTAATTCAATGCAACAAACTTATAAAGCACCTACTATGTGGAAGGCAATGGTTTCAAAATTAAAGCTATAAAGATGAAAAGTGACACAATATTTGCCCTCAAGTAGCTTTCTATCAAGTAGAGAGTGGGGGAATATGACATGTACCCAAATAAATAAAGGTTGGGGAGAATATGGGGGAAATAGAATCATGTGATTCTATGATATCAGCAAAAACGGACCTCTAGGCATATTTGAAATGGAGAGCTCAGTTTTCCTTTGGTGAATAATAGAAATATTCATAAAAGTCAGACATGAGGACCAAAGTCATCTAAAAGTAGTGTTGCATTGAAGAACACAGAAACAAAGGTTCAATCAACTAGAATAGGAGTGTTCCAAAAGGCCCTTGCGAGGGTGGATGGCTTATTCCCTGATTTTGATGACTGCCTGAAGCTGCTACTTTGCATATCAGAGTTCAGGGCACATGGGGGATTTTGGGGGTACACAGGTGCAAAGAGAGAAATAAATTAACTTGGAAAGATATTATTTTGGGCACACAGCTGTACTAACCTTAAAAAAATTATTGTCAGCATTTTTACATGCCTAGATTCAATAATCTACAGCCTCCCTTAAGGAAATCTGTCATGGTGGTCTCAAGACCACCAGGCCTAATCTTATAGTAATCCATTTCTTCGCCTCTGAGACCACCCATGGAACAGTCTCTTTCAGTAAGTAGACCTTATAAAGGCAGTGGTGCATGGGGGATAAAGCGAAAGTTTTAACCTAATTTCTGCTAATTTAATGAGTCATGCAGTGGTCTTGAAGGTCCTTGTAGTAGTGGTGGTACCACACTATGTTTATCCCTACCACACACAACATGAGAAGAATCAAAAACCCAAAGGCAATTGGGGATCTCCAGTCCAAACTCCTCAATCTATGGGGAGGGGATAAGAGAACAGGCTGTTCTATGGGTCTGGGAAGGTGAAATGGATCTGGGTTCTGAGATTATTGACATCACCTGTTGAAGTGATTTCACGGACTTTGTGGGAGGGCTTTATCCACATGCCTCAGGAGTTTATAAGGGCATGTACTCTTCTTTGGTCTAGAAGCAGGTAGTCTAGGGCCAATTAGTGGTCCATAACCTTCAACTTTTGACTAGGGTGTCAAGTCATTTGGCAGTGTTGATGATCTGTTCCTTCAGGTCTCTGACAAGCTCTTCCTGTGAATCTCTCAGGTATCTGTGCATTTCCTCTTATCCATTCCCCAATTAAATGCCCCTAAAGGGCTTAGACAAGGGCTTAGAGGCTGGAAGACAAAGTCATTTGACCTTGATGGAAGTATAAAAAAAATGAAGTAAATTCCCAGAGTGAAGAGGGGGAAGGTAGCTTGTCCCCAAAGAGGTCCAGCATGTGGGTGTCATTTTAGTGGAAGAGGATATAGCTGGAAGACAAAGTCATTTGATCTTGATGGAAGTATAAAAAAATGAAGTAAATTCCCAGAGTGAAGAGGAGGAAGGTAGCTTGTCCCCAAAGAGGTCCAGCATGTGGGTGTCATTTTAGTGGAAGAGGATATAGCTGGAAGACAAAGTCATTTGACCTTGATGGAAGTATAAAAAAATGAAGTAAATTCCCAGAGTGAAGAGGGGGAAGGTAGCTTGTCCCCAAAGAGGTCCAGCATGTGGGTGTCATTTTAGTGGAAGAGGATATAGCACCAGTCTATATGGGTCCATAAGGGGCATAGAAGTACCTCTTGTCAATTTAGATATCCTTCTGTTCAGTGATATTCCATAGGTGGATCCTCAAACTTTCTGGACAGGCAAGTGTCAGAGATCATTTCTCAGCAGGTATGATTAATGTCTGTAGGACAGTGGATGGATTGGACTTGGATAACATAGTTGTGGATTTGATGGAGATATGCAACAAGCCTTAGAGTGTTGGCTGAAAACTGAATGGTACTTCATGTGTCTTGTGACCAAAGTGGGTGTGTGGAGATATTTCCTTGACCATCTCCAGGTTCCAGGCCACTTGTGAAAATCTCTAGGTAAACTGCTAAAGTCTGCTAATGACAAGATTTAAGCAATAAAGCCACCAAGCTGCAAACAACCAGTCCAGGTTGGAAAAAAGAGTAAATCAAAGTTTCCATGCAATTAGTATTGGGATTAGGCCCAATTTTAAAACTACATTTCCTGGGTAAGGTAAAAAGACACAATGTCCTTGTATCTCCAGAAAAACTACAGAAAAAGTTTTAATCTGCAGTCCAATATTTATGTACCACTACTTGATTCACAGGATTTTCACTTCCTTTTGTAACCCATTCCACCAAGGAGATATATACACATTTTGAGGTAGAACCAAAATGGCATCTGAAAAAGCAACATTTTTCTTTAGGCCATCTTTTCTTATTCACATAGGTATTCTCATCAGATCATAAGTTCTTCACAAGATACTTCTTATGCTGATAAAATCACAGGTCCAATTGGATGAGGGAGAGAACATCACAGAGACCAGCCTCAAAATTATGCCAGCTGTTCTTGAGTTGTCTTTGATTTGAAGAAGGCTGATTTAATAGATAGGGAGATAGGTAGAAAGAAAATTTAAAAAAAAATAAGCATTTACTATATGGTAATCTTTTTTAAAAAGTGATTGGAAGTGGAGTAAGTAAAAAAAAATTCCATGAACATTTTCTGAAGCTGTACTTCAAGCAATAAAGCATGCTCACAAACTTTTAACAATTGTTCTCACCTCTGGTATCTGATTTTTGAGATCTTTCATAATCCAAACATACTGTTGATCCAACTTTATTTCATACTACTGTCTGTCAAGAGGCAATTAAGTGGTGCAATGGGTAGAACATTGGGCCTGGAATCTAGAAAACCTGAGTTCAAATTTAGTCCTAGATATTTAACAGCTGTGTAGCATTGGGGAAGTCAATCTCTTTCTGTGTCAGTTTTCTCATCAGTAAAATTGGGATAATAATAGCAACTACTTTACAGGATTGTTATGGAGATCAGATGAGATATATTAATAAATCACTTTTCTCAGTACCTGGCACAAACTAGATGCTTAATAAATACATGCTATGTTTTTTTTTTTTTAATTTCTTCCCAGCTTTAGTCAAACAATTCTCATTCATATCTTCCCTGAAGCCTCATTAGGTGTCTTTTCATATATATATATAGTGTGTGTACACACTTTATACATATATTTATATGAAAAGACATGACTTTTGCCCACACAGCACTTACAAACGCATAATGTTAATAAACACATAGTTATATTAGAGAATGGCATATATATATAAGCACTGGGAGAAGAAGAAATGTTTTACTTATGGCCTTTGAAACAATAGGTGCGTAATAAATCTATATGGAATTGAGATTGTTGAATGAAGAGAAGTACAATGAAAGGGATGTGGGAATCTTGACAGGACAGAGGTCTCTTTGGGCTGGAAGTGTCAGCAAGGTTTATGAGAAGGCAGCATTTGATATGGGTTAAAATATCAACAGGCAGTAAAGTTATTTGTGAACCAAGATTCAGGGATAGGAAATAAATTTAAGCATTTATTAGGTTCCAGGCACAGGACTAGGGACTGGAGATATAGCACATCATCTTGACAAAAAAGGAATGACCTATTCTGAAAGCTACTAGTTTATTTTTAGCTGCTTCACAGAATAAGTGAACAAGAATGTGCTAAATCAAACTGGATAGAGTTAAATCAAAACCCATAGAAAGGCCTAGAATGCCAAAGCTAAAAAAGTTGAAACTTTATTAGGCAAACAACTAGAAAATGTTAGACTTTTTTTAAAAAAATAAAATAGCATTTTTGATTCTCCTAATTGTTTACATATGCCATGATCATTCTTGAGCCTTCTTTCCGGCTGGGGCTCATATTGCCTATAGTATTTTCACTCTTCAGTTCATCTATCTAAATTACTACTTATTCTTCAAAGTCTATATTCAATTCCATTTCTTTCAAAAGCCTTTTCTAAACTACTTTTGTTAAAGTTGATCTTCCTACTTTAAGAACTCCTATTAAACATACCAATAGTCCCAAGTATCTGAATGAATTATTCTATAATAAATCTATAAATACATTTTTCCTTCCTCAGGGAAAGATCAAATACAAGATTCTCAAGGGCAGGGGGTATGTCTTGTCATAATGTTGGAGGCATAGTCAGTTTTCCAAAATTTGAATTAAATTGACAGGCAATTAATGAATTAAGTGGGAGGAAGAGTCCTTTATTGAAGAAAAATTCACTCTAAAAATTGAAGAACCAAATTAGTATAAAAAGTAAATGTTAGTCTTTTTTAGGGGTAGGAAATCCTCTGATAACTTTGTTTTGAAAAGACTAATCTATTTCTCAAAATCCTAGCTAACAGAACAATAATAAAATTAATTATAACAAATTTTCATGTGCTTGAAACTTAAGCACTGCCATTTTTTTTAAAGAAAATAAATTTTTACTGCTTATTTGCCTTCTTACTCCAGGAGGGCAAAGAGGGACTTTTTTGAATCTGGGAGGGAAAGAAAAAAAAAGATGCATGTTTTTAAAATTATATCAGTTCTTTGGTATGTGTTTTGTTTTTAATTCTTGCTCAGACTTGGGTGTGGTGGGATTTCTGGCTGGATCTTTCTTTGTGGACTCATGCTGAGTCCGTTATGTTCTGGAGTTGAGATTTTATTCAGTTTCTTTAATTATTTACATGTTCCATTGTGACTAGAGTCATCAACATACATTTTTCCCTTCTTTTTTTAACATGTTGGATCACAATGTATTATGCTTGGTAAGGAATGTAGATGGGCTAGTGGAGAAGCTATATAGAGAAACAAAATTAATTACAGTCACTTATAGGATTTTTGTAATTTCTTCCTCTACCACCTTCACCCGTCCCTTTGTCTTTTTTCATTCCCATTTTCTTTTCTTTTGTGGACATATTAATACTATGAAATTCATACTGTGCTTTTAGATTTGGATTTTAATTATACTGCATACCACATCTTCAAAGCCAACTTCTTGCATTTTATAAAACATTTTATGGGGAAACGATTACTCACTTCAGTATCTTCTATAATGAGGAAACTAAAAATCTTAAAACTTAAGCATATATGGATAATAACAATATGCCTCAAAAGCCAAAGAGAAAAGCTTTCATTTAAAAACAAAAAAGAAAAACATTCATTTTACAAAACTTAAATTGTTACATTTTTATGTGTATGAAATAATTCATAAAATTAGTATAAAAAGTGGGGTTTTAGCATTCCAAGAAATGAACACTGAAAAATCTTCCTAAAGAGGAAAATTAATATAGACTCATGCTTTTCATACAGAAAATAAGTTCAATTTAATTCAATTTAACAAACTTTATTGGGCAATATAATAGTATACAGAGACAGAAAGACAGAAAGGAGAGAGATAGAGACAGAAAGACAGAAAGAGAGAGGTAGAGGCAGAGACTACAGAAACCGAGACAGAGAGATAGACAGAGAATTTTAATTGTTTACTATATTCTAGGTACTTTGCTAAGAATTGGATATATAAAAACAAGCAAGCAAACAATTTCTCCATTTCAATGAGTTCATATCTGATAATATTTGAGGGATTTATACATTCCTGTTTTTCAGTGAGGAGGAAGTCTAGGTCTTATCTTCAGAAACTTAGATTCTTCTGCTTGTGAAATATCCTCTGCTTTCCCCCAATCACTGTCTTATTATGGTAGAGGGGTTTAAGTAGCTCAATGAAACTTTAAGTTACACATTTAGTGCAGAGCAATAACCAAGATGGACAGATCTTTGTGGAGAGTTCTGACAAAGGAAGTAGAGAAAGAAATGGCAAACACTCCATTATTTTTTGCCAAGGAAACTCCATTGACAGTATTAAAATGTTAAAAGAGATAACATCAGAAGATGAGTCTCTTGGGTCAGAAAGAGTCCAAAACACTATTGGAGGAGAATAAAGAATAACTGCAAGTAGCTCCAATACTAATGAAGGTGGTGGGCCAAAACCAAGAGGAAGCTCAGCTGTGGATATATCTAATTATAAAATAAAAGTCTGAGGCTATAAGAAGTCAATATTGGAAAGAAAGGAGGAGTGTAGGATCTATGAACCAAAGTAAGGTGGATATAAGAAGATGGAAATATGAAATATCAAAGTTTGGGTGTCAGTGAATTTAAATGAGAATGAATGAATTAATTCAGGTGGTCATATCATATGCAATTGTGTACAAGAATCTCTTAGAAGAAATGGAATAGTCCTCAAAGTCAATAAAAGCTATACTTGTTTATAATCTCAAAGAGGATAATGATATATATTTAAATCCAAAGTAAACTATTCAACTCCATAATAATTCAAGTCTATGATCCAACCACTGATGCTGAAGAAGCACAAGATAATCAGTTCTATGAAAACCTATAATATATGTATATGTATGTGTATATATATATATATATATCTTCTTTAACACCAAGAAAAACAAAAGATGTCTCTCATTCACCACAGGGAATTAAATGCTAAAGTAGGAAATTAAAAAAAAAATTGGAATAACAGGAAAGTTTGGCCTTGAAGTACAGAATGAAGCAGGGCAGAAACTAGTAGAATTTTGTAAAAATAAGTAATTGCTCATAACAAACACTCCTTTTCAGCTTATCAAAAGGGGACTGTATGCATGAATATTAACAAGTGACCAATATAAAAATCAGGTTGTTTATATATGTTTCATGGAGATGTATACAGTCAATTAAGACCAGAATTTGACTATGAATCAGATCATGAGTATCTTTGAAAAATTCACACTTAAGTTGAAGAAAGTAGAGAAAAACTACAGACCATGTAGGTTTGACCTAAATAACTTTTCTTATGAATTTGAAGTGGTGATAATGAATAGATTTAAAGGATTCAATCAAGCAGATAGAGTGCCTGGAGAGCTTTGCAATGTTGTACAGGAAACAGCAACTGAAAAAGAATTCCAAAGAAAAAGAAAAGCAAGAAAGCTGTGGAAGCTTTACAAATAGCTGAGGGAAGAAGGAAAGAGAAAAGGGAAAGAGAAAGGGTAAATTATACCCAATTAAATTCAGCACTTCAGAAATTGCAAGCAGAGTTAGGGTTTTATTAAATGAGCAATGCAAAGAGGTAAGAGAAGGGAATAGAATGGGAAAGACAAGAAATTTCTTTAAGAAAAACTATAGCTATCAAGGGAACATTTCATGGCATGATGAAAGACAAAAATAGTAGGGACTTAATAGAAACCAGAGAGATTAAAAAGAGGTGACAAGAATACCCAAGAGAATTATATTTAAAAAGTCTTAACATCACTAATAACCATGATGATGTCACTCATGTAGAACCCAACTTCCCACAAAATGATAGTAAGTGAGCCTTAGGAAGCATTGCTAAAAATGCCTAATGGAGGTGATGGAATTCCAGGTGGATTATTTATAATCCTAAATAATTACTTAACATAACAGCAAATCTGAAGAACTCAACAGATCACTGGGATGGAAAAGGTCAGTTTATATTCCATTTCTAAAGAAGGAAAATGCCAAATAATGTTCAAATTACCATAATTACACTCACTTCACACTCCAGCAAGATTATGCTTAAAACTCACCAAGCTAAACTTCAGTAATATATGAGTTAAGAATTATCAGAAGAACAGGATGATTTTCCAAGATGCAGAAAAACTAGAGCCCAAATTGTCAACATTCACTGGATTGTAGAAAAAGTAAGGGAGTTCCAGAAAAACTTCTACTCCTACTTTATGGACCACATTAAAGACTTTGCAAAATTGTATAGATCACAACAAAATGTGGTAAGTTTTCAAAGAGATGGGAGAAGTACCACCTCATCTTATTTGTTTCCTGTGGTCTTTACATGCAGGACAAGAAGCAACATTTGAAATTAAGTATGGAATAACTGATTTGTTTAAGACTGGAAAAGAAGTATGGTATTTATTGTCACCTTCTTTATTTAACTTACATACAGAGAACATCATGTGAAATTCTAGACTGAATAAATTTTTAAAAAATGGAATTCAGGTTGCAAGGAGAAACATCAACATTCTTAGATATACAGATGATACTACTCTGATAACAGAAAGTAAAGAGGAATTAAGAAACTTCTTGATAAGGGTGAAGAAGAAGAGTGTTAAAGCTGGCTTGAAGTTTAATATCAAAAAACCTAAGGTCTTAGCAACTGTTCCTATTACTTCCTAGTAAATAGAGGAAGAAATGGAAGTAGTGTCAGATTTTATATTCTTGGGCTCAGAGATTATTGCAGATAGTGATTGTTTTGATGAAATTAAAAGATGCTTTCTCTTTGGAAGAAAAGCTATGGTAAATGTGGACAGCATGCTAAAAATAAAGCAGAGTCATCATCTGGCTGACAAAAGTCCATTTAGTCAAAGTCATGGTTTTTCAGTAGCAATATATGACTGTGAGAGTTGGACTATAAGAAAAGCTGAGTATTGCAGAATCAATACTTTTAAGTTGTGATGTTGGAGAAAACTGTCCCCTGGATAACAAAGAACTAATCAGTCAATAATTAAATTAATTCAGTTTATTTACTAGATCAAACATGGAAGCTAAAACTAAAATACTTCTGCCACATATTGAGAAGTCAGGATTTCTTGGGAAAGAACCTGATATTGGAAAACTTTGAAAGCAGAAGGAGACAGCAGAGGATGAAATTGGTAGATAGTGTCATAGAAATAAGAAACATGAACTTGGACAGACTACAAAGATAGTGGGTGATAGAAAGATCTGGCATGCCTTATTTTCCATAGCATCATGATGAGTCTAACACAACTGAACAACAATAATAGGACCTCATAGGCAATTCAACCCAACTATCTTATTTTACAAAAATTAAGTGATACATATTTGAAGGCACAATGAAGTGCCTGAAACTTCATTTCAAACTCAGATTCCTTACTCCAAGTCCAGCACTGCCCATAGACATATGATATGTTTATATCCAAAATCTAATGGTTATTACTTATGTGACAATGTACAAATCATTTAATTTTCCCAGGTCTGTTTCCTTGTCTCTAAATTGAAGGGGTTGGATTCAATGACATTTAAATCTCCTTTCTAGCTCTAAATCTATGAAACAAGCAATGAAGACCAAGTTGAGGTTCTGTAACATTTCTTTACTGTGGATCCAATCTGCATAGCTTTGTGACTTCCCTAAGATAATTTAAGAAGTAGAAACATAGAAAGTGGATCTTGAAAGTAAATAGATTGAGGATTAACCACAAATGGTTGAAAGTCAAAAGAATAAAAAATTCAAGGGTGAAGGATAGATAAATACCATATTGAAATAGGTAACTATAAAGCCAAAATTGTGACAGAATGAAATAAATGAAGTAGAATGGGGACAATGGAGTGAGGGAATATAAGAGGGTAGGGGAAGTTTTTTTTATTTTATTTTCTTTTATTGAACTAAATACAAAATAAGAAAAAAAAGAGAAAAACAAAAACAAAAATAAAAACAAAACAAAATGTTGTCTTACCCAGCAGAACATCAGAGAAGATTCAAAATACATAAGAATAAATTTCTATTTCAAAACAGCATATAAAATGATAGAAGACATTACATTCATGACTTCATATTTTCTTTGCTTTCTTCTAGACTGTCTTTTTGTTTTTTGCTGCATACTTTTCACTTTATTCTTTTTATACTCTCTACTTTTCCTAAGCAAGCTATAGTTAAACAAGCATATATTTATATACACATATCTATATCTGTGTTTGGACATATTTGTCCAAACCCACACCCACACTCACATCTACATGCACATATACATATACACATACACATATACATATAGACATGCATCTAAAACAATATTAATTTGTCTGAGATATAATATAGATTTCTCTCTTAATTGAATCTTTAAGTTTGATTTTGAGATCAATGATTACTAGCTCTATATTTTTCCTAAGTTCTATTTCTGATCCTTGTTATTGTGTTTGTGTATATCTCTTTTTTCCTATCCCTACTAACTCTTCTATTTTAGTTCTACTCCTTGCCTTACCTTGCTATTACTTTACCTCCTTTTCCCCATAGATTCCTCACTAATCTTCTCCCCTACTTTTTCCCCTCCCCATTTACACTATTTCCTTTAATCTAGATATTTTATCCCACTCCCATTAGTTCACACACCCTTCTTTATACCACCTTATCTTATTCCCTCCTCTCATTTCTTTATAAATTGTGGAGGGTACTATACCTTTCATTGTGTGTGTTTGTGTGTGGGTATATGTATGTATATATTTTCCCCTATTTAACTTGTTCCCAATGTGAGTATGTTTTCAGAACTACAGGGCCTCCTCCTCTATCTAATACCTCTTTATCATTTCTTCCTCTGCACTTCATTTGCATAGCATAACTGCTATTTTATTTTATTTTTATTTTTTCCTAGGCAATTTTACTTTAGAGTCAGGTCACATTCAGCTCTATCCCCAATCTTTCTTTTGATCTACTTAATTATTGATGTCAATTAGACATAACATTTATATTTCAACATATAAAACAAACAGTTTGTCATTGTTAAGTCTCTTGAAATTAGTCTTTCATGTTGGCTCTTGTTAAATTTTCTATTAAATTCAAGTTTGGTTGAGACAAAATCCTGAAAAATTGTGAGTTTGTTAAATGTTCCTTTTTTCTCATTCAATTTTATGGTTAGTATTGCTGGATACTATATTTTTGGCCAGAGGCTTAATTATTTTGATTGATTATATTTAATAATCCAGGATTTACGATCTTTCGTTATAGGTGTTGATGAATCCTGTACAATCTATAAAATTTTAATTATAACTCAAGCATATTTGATTTTTTTTTTTTTTTTGCTTCTTGTAAAATTTTGTTTTTGATCTGGGGATTTCACAATTTAGGAAAAATGTTCCTATGTGTTTCTTTTGTAGGATCTCTTTGAGGTGAGAATCAGTGAATTTTTTCTGTTTCTATTTTCCTTTCATGTTCTATCACTTCAGAACAATTTTCTTCAATTATTTCTTACATTATTGTGTCAAGGTTCTCTTTTTGGTCATAGCTTTAAGGTAGTCCAATTATTCTTATGCTTTTTTCTTCTTGATTATTCTCTAGATCTGTTGTGTTTCTTTTTTTTTTTTTCATATTCTCTTCTACTTTTCCATCCTTTTTATTTTGTTTTATAATTTCTTGGTCTCTTATAGCTTCATTAGCTTCTCCTTGACCAATTCTATTTTTAAAAGTATTATTTTCTTCTTTAAGATTTTACATTTCTTTTTCTAGTTGGATGACTTTTTGCATAATCTTTTTTGTTTTTTTGCTTCTTATGATTTTTTATTTTTATTTTGTTAGTGTTTCCACAATCTCTCTCATTTGGTTTTTAAAGTCTTTTTTGAGTTCTTCTCTAAAATCTTTCTAGGCAAGTAGCCATTTAAGGTTACTCTTTGAGGTAGGAGAAACTTTTTTTTTTTTTACTTCAAATATTCTCCTCTGAAAATAAACCCTGATCTTCCCTACTCTCTTAATAAGTTTTTATCCTTGGATTCTTTCTCCTTTGCCCATTTTTTCAAAATGAGAACTTATTAGTGCAACTATCTCTAATTCTGTGATATGGGAATGATGCCTTTGGCTTCTCTTCAGCGCTCTTCAGTGGTCTAGAACTCCAAATGAGAAGCCTCACCCTTCTGTAAGTACCTGCAGCCAGCATTGGCCCTGCCCACTACTTTTATATGCACCAAGAGTAATGTCTCCTTTTTGTCAAAGGCCTTGTCTCAGCAGCACAAATGGGCCTGACATTCTTATCAGCAGAGGTTCCCTTAGGCTTCCTGGACTCTGCCTTCAGACTCCCCATGCTGTCTGGGAGGTGAATGTTCCTGTGCTTGTGGCAGGGGTTACCTCTGAACCTTTCTGGTCCTGAAGGTTCCCATTGCTATTTCTGCTGAGCTAGTCTGGAGTATTTACACTTTCCATCTGTTAAAATCCACTCTTGGGGTCTTTTTTCAATTCTTCTCAAGTTGTTTCAGGAAGACCCCTGTTCTGCCCCAAGACTTTTTTTTTTTTTTAATAACTTTTTATTGATAGAACACATGCCAGGGTAATTTTTTACAGCATTATCCCTTGCATTCACTTCTGTTCCGATTTTTCCCCTCCCTCCCTCCACCTAGATGGCAAGCAGTCCTTTATATGTTGGATATGTTGCACTATATCCTAGATACAATATATGTTTGCAGAACCGAACAGTTTTCTTGTTGCACAGGGAGAATTGAATTCAGAAGGTATAAATAACCCGGGAAGAAAAACAAAAATGCAGATAGTTCACATTTGTTTCCCAGTGTTCTTTCTCTGAGTGTAGCTGCTTCTGTCCATCTTTGATCAATTAAAGCTCTCTTTATTGAAGAGATCCACTTCCATCAGAATACGTCCTCAAACAGTATCGTTGTTGAGGTATATAATGATCTCCAGGTTCTGCTCATTTCACTTAGCATCAGTTCATGTAAGTCTCGCCAGTCCTCTCTGTATTCATCCTGCTGGTCATTCCTTACAGAACAATAATATTCCATAACATTCATATACCACAATTTACTCAACCATTCTCCAATTGATGGGCATCTTTTCATTTTCCAGCTTCTAGCCATTTAAAACAGGGCTGCCACTCTGCCCCAAGACTTATTTGTTTTTTTTTTACCAATCTGTGTTAGCCCTGAGGCACAATTTTGTTTTGTTTGTGGGGAAAATCTGGAGAACTTGGAATTTTCTGAACTATTCCACCATCTTCCTAGAATTCTCTCCCCATCACCACCCCCATAATATATATTTTTTAAATTAGTTCTTATAAAAGGATTTGGTGTTTTTGGAAAGAATTGGGTTTCAGTGAATGTGAGAACAGGAAATCTAAAGCTAAAAAGGATGTCAGAAGCCATCCAGTGCAATCATCTGATTTTACAGATGGGGAAACTAAAGTCAAGTGACATGTCACTTAACAACAACTTAATAACCTCTGTTTTATCCTACTGTGCTAAAATAATCCAATCCAATCTAACCCAAATCAATAAGCATTTATTAAGTATCTACCAAGTACTAGGAACTGTGATAAGCATCCAGTTTCTTCCCTCAATAAAGGAAGACATTAGTAGGAGTTTTGCATGCTGTAGTTCTCCAAACTGAGAGGAGAGAAGATAGCGGGTGATAGTGTTAATTAGGACATGAGTTTATAGCATGAGGGTGAATTTAGAGGTGATGAATTTAACCAAGAGAGGCATCTTGTTCTGTGGGACTGAAACCAGGGAGAGCAGCAAATACAAAGTGGAGAAGCGATCTAGTAAGAATAAAGTTCTCTTTAAAAAATGATGGAGAAGGGATAATTATTTGATAAATGATGCAGGAATGTAAGGGAAGAGCAGCGGAGGATTGGGAGGGGAAAAGGTAGGTTGAGGTAGAGAGAGGTGAACTGGGTAGAGATGCAGCTATAATGGTGTAGTCACCTGGGCCAATAAGAGGCTGAATCTCAGGGAATAGCAGAACAATTGGTCAAAATTTGTTAATCATGAGGTATGAGGATATGGAACTGGGAGAAGTTTATAGACTTAATTGCTTCCAATGTTCTAATGATGAGGAGACTAAACTGAAGATAACTCCCAAGTGAGTCCCCTCATTTGATTCAAGTAGGAGAAAGGAAAGTCAAGGCTTGTAAAGCAAACTGAAACTATATTAAAGATAGAAAGCTTTTAAAAAATTTCTTTTGAGAATTGTCCCTTTTTTAAAGCTTCTATGAGCCAGGAAGCAATCTTTTGTAATATTATCAAAAAACAGTAGACCATGCAATTTTCAGTGACTTCAGAGTATAAATCTACTATACCCCTGACAGTAGGGCTATATTTCCATGACCTAAACAAAAATACAAACAGATTTATAAGTGTATCAATCTGGTATTTTATTTTATTGACTTTTATTAAGAACATATTGGTTATTTTTCTGTTGACCTAATATATTATTATTATTTGATACATAAGTTGCTTTAAATTTTGCAAGTCTTTGATATGTCCTCTATTTGATCCTTATAGTAACCCTGTAAGTTAGCAATTATATTAATCAACTGTTACTCAACTAGCATTTATTAAGTGTTGATTATTAAGCGTCAGGCACTGTGCTAAGAGCTGGGGATACAAAGAAAATTTTAAAAAAAGCAATACCATCTTATAGGTAAGGAAATGGAAGTACCAGACATTGAGGTCCTGTCTTGTTTTTTGTTTATTCCCCATAACTTAGTATTTTTCCACATACAAACCTGCACATGAAATTGCAGATCTATTGTTCACAATTTGCTATTCCTTTTAAATATATAAAATTATAATGTAAATTTGTTTCCCCTTCCCCTAACCTAGAAATAGCTATAATTAAATACAAATATGTATGTTTATATGTAGATATGTAATTTGTATGTATATGTAAAATCATTCTGTATCAGTGCTTTCTCTAGATAAAGTTAGCATATTATGAAGATATATTTATAATAAGGTAAATTAGTCACTCAAAGTTGTACTTAAAACATTATTGTTGTTACAAGAATCTATTATGTTCTTTTGGTTCTGCTTATTTCACTCTACATTATTTTATGCAAGTCTTTTCATGTTTTTCTGAGATCATCCAGCTCATCATTTCTTTAGAAAATACTATTCCATCGTAATCTTATACCACAAGCATTGTTCATCCATTCAGAAGTTGATGATCATCATTGCAATTTCCAGGCATTTTTTGCCACCACAAGCAGAACTACTATAAACATTTTAGAACACACAGTTTCTTTTCAGTTTTCTGCAATTCCCTTCAGAAATAAAGCAAGCAGTGGTATCTTTGGGTCATAGAGTATATGTAATTTAATAATTCTTTGGGCAAAATTCCAGATTGCTTATTAAAATGTTTTTAAACCTTTTAAAAAATTCTTAGTTCCCCAGTTCTATTTCTTCCTCCTTTCCTTTTATCTTTTCTTTCCCCCTGATTGTAAAAATCAGATACAAAATATACATGTGTAATGATGTAAAACATTGTTCTTAAAACTATACTGCTTTTACTGTATACAATGTTTTCTTAGTTTTGATCATTTGCTCTTCATTATGATATGCAAATCTATCCATGTTTTTCTAAGATTATGGAATTCATCATTTCTTATAGCACAGTAGTATTCCATCACAGTCATATAGCAAAATTTGTGCAGCCATTCCCCAATTGATGGACATCCTCACCATTTCCAATTTTTTGCTACTACAAAGATTACTGCTATAAATATGTTAAAACATAGAGCTTTTTTCCCTTTTTTGCCTTATCATTTTTAGAAATAGACCTAATAGAGTTATTGTTGGGTCAAAAGTATTTATTCTGTTTAATAGCTCTTTGGGAACAATTCAAGATTGCTCCCCAAAAAGGTTGGATTAGTTCATAATTCTATGATAATGAATTAGTGTCCCCTCCAACATTGGTTGCTTTCCTTTGATCATTTCAGCCAACCTGGTCATAAAATAGCTTCTGAAGAAAAAAGCACCAGGACCAAATGCATTTTCAAGTGTATTTTCAAACATTTAATATAACTCCAATAATAAATAAATTATTGGGAATAATAGGCAGAGTAGAGATCTTACCAAACTCCTTTTATGAAACAAATATGATATTGACACAAAACAGGAAGAACAAATCAGAGAAAGCAAATTATAAACCAATTCCCCTGATGAATATGGATATAAAAATCCTAAATAAAATACTAGCTGAAAATTTGCAATAATATATTACAAAGATCATATATTATGATTAACTGGAATTTATACCAGTAATGCAGTGATGGTTAAACATAAAGGAAACTGCAAACACAATTGATTGTATCCATAATAAAAATTTTAAAAATCATATGATTATATCAATAGATGCACTCAGTAAATTGATATTACTAATAGATATAGAAAGTAAAACACTCATTCCTATTTAAAAACACTTGAATAACACAGATATAAATGATTTTTTCCTTAGATTTAAAAAAACCCTAAAATTATCAGTGAGTATTATTTGTAATGGGAATAAGCTAGAATCCTTCCCAATAAGATGAGGTATGAAGCAAGGATATCCACTGTCACCAATATTATTCAACACTGTATTGGAAATCCTAGTAATAGCAAGAAGGTTAGAAAAGACAAAGAAGGAATCAGAATGGGGAATGAGGTAATAAAACTATCCTTTTTTTATACACAATATGATGATATACTTGGAAAATCCCAAACATTCAACTAACATGTTAGTTGAAACAATAATTTTATCAAAGTAGCAGGATATAAAATAAATGCACATAAATCATCAGCATTCCTATTACAAACAAAGCCCTGTAAGAAGAGATAGGCAGGAGATACCCCATTCAAAATAACCATATGAAGTTTGTTGAAGGAATTGGGGATATTTAATTTGGAGACAAGAAGACTTTGGGGAAAGATAGGAAATTATTGCAGTCTTTACATGCTCAAAGGACAGTCATGTAAAAAGATTAGAATTATTCATATATTTTAATTTAATTTTTTCAGTCATATCTGCAACGATATGTATTCAGTAGTTGGCTTGGTATTAGTAACAATGAAACATAAATCTCTGTTCCATAATCCTTTCCAAGTTTCAGTTTTTTCCACCGGATTGTGCTCATTTCCTATTTCTTCACCAGATCATGTGCAAATCTTGTTCTTTTCACCTTCGTGATGTCTCTTTTTTTATTTGATTGCTCTCTATGCATACAACTGCCATTTATTTCAGGCCCTCATATAACTCTCTAGTAGATTAATGCAACAACCTCTTACTTGGTCTCCTTGTGGTCTTAATTGTCTTATAATCTAGTCTATCTCATGGAGTACTAATAATGAAATATACCTTAAACACAACTCTGATTTGTGATTCTATTAAACAATCAACTGCCTCAGTAAATTTTATTTTATTTTTTCTATTGGATTTTTAAGAATCTTCATAACCTTCTAGTTTAGCTTTCAACCTCATCACACATTATTCACCTTCCCATAATCTGTAATCTAGCCAAACTGGACTTTTTCTATTCTTTTTCATAAAATAAACTTTTCCATCTCTGTGCCTTTGCAGTGGTGTTTCTCCCAGGCCTAGAAAGTGATCCCTTCTTATCTATGCTTTACATAATCCTTCTCTTTCTTTACAATCCAGTTCAGGCACCATCTTTTGAATGAAAACTTTTCTCATCTCTACAAATCTTAGTGCTTACATTTCCAACAGTCTAACTACTGCATATAAGGTATGTTAAAAGTCTTAGCATAGTCTTAAACATTAATAATTTAAAACTTCACAAATAATTTTGGAATTTCCTGCATAAAATATAACATACATTTTTATGTAGTAGTTTGTTTTAGGTTAGTTTAGTAGTAGGTTGTTTTAATTTTTATGCTTTCTACATATTTTTCTTTTTAATACTATCTATTCTATTCAGATAGATATAATTAATTATTGCTCACATATGGCACAAGATCAGTAGAGAGAGGCAACATGTTTGAATATATTTCTTTTCTCCCCCTTCTTTCTGCCAATGGAATTCCCACTCTATGCTTTAGATTCATTGAGGTTTTAATGGGAGGGAAGATATGATATCTCTCATGGCCAACTTTGAAGATTTACTTTGAGACTTTTTTTTTGTCATAGTTTTGCTTGTAAGATTATCTCTTAGCATATATGATGGTAAACTTCACCAGAATTTATAATCTTGAATGTGATGGGGTCTTTTCAGAAATATGCCAGGAATATTTACTGCTAAATATTTTGGAGAGGTATTTCATATACTTACATATACATATGTGTGTGTGTGTGTGTGTGTATATATAATTTATTAAAGAGGGTTATGTTTGTGATCTATCACACTAGGCAATTTAAAAAAAAATTGGGCTAGAATGGTAGATTTATACAGGCAAGTATTTATAGGAATTCTAAAGATGTGTGTGTTTGGGGGTGGTGCACATGCATTTGAAAAGTATTGAGTCAGGCTCATGACTTTTGGGGTCAATTCAGAATAAAACAATTAAGTTCAACTTCAATTTGATCAAGAAAAACTTAGATTTACTCAGAGTTCCTTTTAAGTAATTTGTAGAGTCATTCAGGATCTTAGTTATGGCAACTTATATGAAAAAGAAAGGCACCAGAGCATATGTATACACACACACACACACACACACACACACACCCCTATATACTAGCATAAGAAAATGAAAGACAGAGATTAAAAATAGAAAACAAGAATAGAAACAAAAACAGAGATATAATGCCAGCATTAACAATAGAACTATAGTTAATTTAATATAACCAAATCTAGTTTGGAGCCCTAATCTTATATTAGGTTTTCTCTTTACTTCCAAGATTTAGCTTTGGTTGATAGACCCTTTGTTCAAGGAAACCCCTTATGATTTCTGGCCAATTCTCTGTGGATTTTCCTTTTTCAGATCTGTAGAATGTGCCTAATATGTCTCTGTTCTGAAACTCCAGCCCCTATACACCTGGCCTGCCATATTCATGCCCTGCCATGTTTCCCCAATTTCTGATCAGTCCATGTTTGCTTCATCGGGTTAAGGGAGAGAATTCCTGAACCTTGAAGAAATGCATGCTATCAAGGGAGGAGACTGGGGCCTTATTTGCTTGGCTGTTGGAAATCCTGGTTAAAAATAGTAGACACTCATTAAGCTACAAAATGAGGAATCGTCTACTATAAGGACTCAACTATGAAAAGTATGTTGAAGCGTGGGTGTCTGAATGGCTCTTTGAAATCTGAGCCTGATTCTTTATAAATTGTCTCCAGATTACTGACTGGCATTACTGTACGTGTCTAAGAACACCTTTAGTGCCTGTGCTCACCCAACAGGAATGTTTAGAGCCCCTGAGGCCGTCATCGCACCACGTAATCTTCACAAAATAAAACAAGAGTAATAACTAATAATAACTGGTAGCAATTTGGTGGATATAGTTCATCATTTATCATCTTTATGTACATATCAATAACAGTTGACGCCCTTTGGCAGACTTTCAGGGTGTTGCTTTGCCATCCACAACAATAAATCACCTGAGAGCATATGTAACAATTATTGTCATAAATAAAGCAGTTTAATCATAATAAAGGGTAGAACCAAACAGAGATCCTAACCAAACTTGCTAGATAGCTAGGGGCCTCCTTCCATGGTTTCTGTGATTCAGCCTAATATATATTTAGCTAATGGTTAAACAGCCCAATAGTGTTAACAGTTGCTGAGTCCCACGCATGGAAGACAATAGGCCCGGTTAATACTTGTGTCGTCAGTGGGGCACTGGAACAATAAAGTCTTTTATACTGTTAGCCTTAGCCTAGATTTGGTAATGTTTTGATTTATGAAGGTCAAGCATCAACAATTCAGCAAGTGAGAGTATTTATACCTAATAGCTACTTTTCCCCATAGTTTCTCGTGAAAGTAATGTTGCATTCGACTGTGCCTGGAAGATGATTTGTACTGAGGAGTAGTTAGACTTGCTGACAACTAAGAACTTTAGCATGTGGAGCTTTCTTGCTAAACAAAACTGATTACCTCCCTGGTACCATTGTTGTTTCCTAGCATATTTTGGAGAGAAAATGCAATATTTTCTAACAATGTAATGATGAAATAATTCTCCCTTCCCACTTCGTTACTGAAAGATGAATATTATAATATTCATTTCACACATTTTGCAAAAGGGTTTACATGTAAGCTAAAAATATTTGACACTTCCTTACCTCTTGTAAAATGGTTCTTTCTATATTGCTATATTATAGGGCTTTATTTTTATAGCATTTCAGTTCAGACTTAGCAGACTATCATATGCTTTTGAAAAGAGAAAAAAAATTGAACATTAATATTTGTTTGAGACTTCAAAAGAAGCTGGAAGTTTCAGAATCATGAGACTAGAAAAAATTTTAAATATTCATATAATTTATAGCACCTAATTGGCACAATTTTCTCATGTGTCTATGTGTGTGTGTATGTATTTATTTATGTTTTTATTTGTATTTTTTTAAAAAATAGCTAATAGAGAAAATTTAAACTTTCTAATTGAATTATTGGGCATCTAGTTGGCACAGTGGGTAGTGTCATGTCTAGAAACAGGAAAACTTATCTTCCTAAGTTCAAATCTAACCTCAGACATTTAGTAGCTATGCAACCATGGACAAGTCACTTAACTGTCAGTCTCAGTTTCCTCATCAGTAAAATGAGCTGGAGAAGGAAATGGCAAACCATTCCAGTATCTTTGCCAAGAAGAACTCAAATGGGGTGTAAACAATAACAAACTAAATCATTCTAATGTTTAACTGCTTGTGCGATCAAACCATTCCTTGTGCCTTACATAAATGCTAGTTTCTGCACTGTAATGTATTTAATTTTTAAAAAATCTATGGATAACCAATAGTAATTTCATTTTCTTTTTTCAAATTGTTTTATTTGTTCAAAGACCATTGTTGGCGTTGTTTTCTCTTAAGTCTTTTCTTCTAAAGTTAACTCCCTTTACTTTTTCTTCACGTATCCTCTTGCCTTTAAAACATTTAAATTTATCCTTTTTTTCCCCATTTGGATTTTCATCCTTAAATTTAAAATGGAGATTTCCAAATATGATTAGATTAGGTCCACCATAATTGTAAGCACAAAGTCATATTTTTCTAGATTCTTTCTCTGTTCATTGCAGCATCTACGCAGGATTACAAAGCCAGCTTCACTCCATTGTAGAGGGGTGACAGACCAGAGGTGTTAATGAGGTATTCATTTCCAGTCATAGCCAATGGGAGAATTTCTTTTGCTTACTCTCCTTATTTTTAAGAATAAGAGAAAGCTTTATTTTTGCATAGAGAATTATAGGGAGGGGGGAAAGCAATAGACAGAATAATGATACAAAAAACATCATCAATGAAACATTAAAATGAGTAAAGGAAGAACAAAGTATAGAAGGAGACTGATAAACAGAGCAGGGTTTGTATGATTGTGTTACATTCAATGGCTACTTTTAAAATGTATACTTATTAGAGATTCATAGTTTCATAGGAAATAGTTTTTTCTATTCTTGTTTCTATACAGAAATGATTCAGTTTGTTAAATTTAAAGAAAAAGATTTAAAATAAAAAAATGATAATTAAAAAAATAAGAGACAATAAAAAAGGGTAGAGCGTTTAAATGACATAATCACTGAACTTCTTTCCTTTGTCTCTAGAAGACAGAATTAGGCCCAATAAAGTCCAGGAAGATAGAATTCTGCTCATAATAAGAAAGAAAATGATGTTTCAAAAATGGAATGAGCTTTCAAAAGGGCATGAGTTTTCTGTCAAGCAGAGTCTGTATAACAATTTGTGGATGATAATATAGAATATTACAGATTTCTCACAACCTTCTGATTCCAAATTTTCCCATAATGGAAAAAGGAGGATCGTGCCTTCCTAATGAATTGATATTAGATTGTTTCAGTTTCTTGGTTCTTTTTGGCTGTCATTTTGTTTCTTGTTCTTTATTCTTCAGTTTTGAAGAGGATCAAAAACATTATGGGTGATGTTTTTACTTCTGAATAAATTAGATATAAGTGAGGCAGAGTAGCCAGTACAAGGTCATCAGCCTCACTCTTTCTTCTAGTCATCAAAGTCTAGTAGCAAGGTAGAAGTCAAGATGATTGGAGATGGACCCGGAAGTATGACTTTGATGACTTTAATATCTGACTAAGTTCTAAGCATTCCATCCTCAAAACTGCCTTCATGACTATTGGAACAAGTTGTTTTCATCCATCCATATCTCCTGGAGAAGTCTTCACATGTTTGGGGTAGAAACCTGCTAATTTATCACTAGGTTTGAGGCTCATCAGTTACCTATCTGCTGATATGTTTATTTTTAAATAATAAGGTTTTTTTTTCAATTTTTTTCAAAATATATGCAAAAATAGTCTCTTCTCTTTCCTTCCTCCCTTAGATAGCAAATAATGCAATATATGCAATTCTTCTAAATGTGCAATTTAATGTGCAATTCTTCTAAACATATTTCCGCATTTTATTATGTTGCACAAGAGAAATCAGATTGAAAGAGGGGAAAAAAGAAAGAAAAAAAAAAAAAGCAAGCAAACAACAACAACAAAGATAAAAATCTATGTTGGGATCCACATTCAGTCACCATAATCCTCTTTCTAGATTCAGATGGCTCTCTACATCACAAATCTATTGGAATTGGCCTGGATTACTTCATTGTTGAAAAGAGCCAAGTCCACAAGAGTTAATCATCACATAATCTTTTTATTGTTGTATCTATGTTGTCTTGGTTCTGTTCAATTCCCTTAGCATCAGTTCATGTCTCTCCAAGCCTTTTTTGAAATTATTCTGCTCACAATTTCTGATAGAACAATAATATTCTATTACATTCATATACCATAACTTACTCAACTATTTCCCAAGTAATGGGCATCCACTCAGTTTGTAGTTCCTTGCCACAACAAAAAGGGGTGCTACAAACATTTTTGTATATGTGAGCCCTTTTCCCTTTCTTATGATCTCTTTGGCATACTGATCCAGTAGAGACATTTTCAGATCAAAGATCACATACAATTTTATAGACTTTGGGGAAGAATTCTAAATTGCTCCAAACTGTTCACAACTCCACCAACAATTTTTAATATCCCAATTTTCCCACATCCCCTCCAACATTTGTCATTATCTTTTCTTGTCATCTTAGTCGATATGAAAGGTGTGAAGTGGCACAACAAAGTTGTCTAAATTTGTATTTCTCTAATCAATAGTGATTTAGAGTATTTTTATATAACTAGAAATGGCTATAATTTCTTCATCTGCAAATTGTCTATTCACATCCTTTGACCATTTATCAATTGGGGAATGACTTGTTAGGCGTTGGTCAATGCCTAGTTTCTGCCTTACTATTTTCCTATTTTTCCAGCAAATTTTGCCAAATAATGAGTTCTTATCCCAAGCTAGAATCTTTGGGTTTATCAAACACTGAATCACTATAATTATTGACTATTGTGTCTTATGAATCTAACCTATTCTACTGATCCACTACTATTTTTTTTAGGCAGTGCCAAATAGTTTTGATGATCACTGCTTTCTAAAATAATTTTAGGTCTGGTACAGCTAGGCCATTTTCCTTTGCATTTTTCATTAATTCCTTGAAATTCTTAACCCTTTACTCTGCCATGTGATTTTTTAAAATTATTTTTCTAGCTCTAATTTCTTGTATTATTTTTCTAGCTCTAATTTCTTGTAATTTCTTGGTAATTGAATTGGTATGACATTGAATACATAGATTAATTTAGATAGAGTTGTCATTTTTTATCATATTAGTTGAACCTATTCATAAGCACGATATTCTTCCAGTTGCTTAGATCTAACATTATTTGTATGAAAAGCATTTTGTAATTGTGTTCATATAGCTTGTGGTTTTGTCTTGTGAGATATATATTGTATATGAGCTACACTTATTTTAAATGGAATTTCTCTTTCTATCTCTAACTACTAGATTTTGTTGATAACATATAGAAACACACTGATAAAGTTGTTGATTTATTTTATATCCTGCAACTTTGCTAAAGTTGTTGATTGTTTCTAGGAATTTTTTAGTTGATTCTCTAGCATTCTCTAAGTGTACCATTGTATCATCTGCAAAAACTGATAATTTTGTCTCCTCATTACCTACTCTAATTTCTTCAATTTCTTTTTCTTCTCTTATTGCTAAAGCTAAAATTGCTAATATAATATTGAATAGTAATGGTGATAGTGGGAAACATTGTTTCACCCAGATTTTATTGGGAATGCTTCTAGTTTATCCTCATTATACAAGTTGCTTTGTGATGGTTTTAGATAGATGCTACTTATATTTTAGGGAAAACTCCATTTATTCCAATGCTCTCTAGTGTTGTAATTGATGTACTATGTCAGAGGATTTTTGGCATCTCAATATAATCATATGATTTCTGTTAGTTTGGTTATTGATATAGTCAATTATGCAAATAGTTTTCCTGATATCAAACCAATCTGCATCTTATTTGGTATACTGTATTATCCTGGTGATAAGCTGCTGTAATTTCTTTGCTACTATTTTATTTAAGACTGTTGCATTGATTTTCATTAGGGAAATTGATCTATAATTTTCTTTCTCTGTTTTGATCCTTTCTGGTCTAGTATCAGCACAATATCTGTGTGACAAAAAGAATTTGGTAGGACTTTTTCTTTCCCTATTTTCCCAATATTTTGTATTGTATTGGAATTAATTGTTCTTTAAATGTTTTGTAGAATTCACTTGTAAATTCATCTGATCATGAAGATTTTTCCTTAGAGAGTTCATTAATACCTTGTGCAAAATCTTTTAAATTTAATGTAATCCAAATTGCCCATTTTGCCTTTCATAATGTTCTCTAGTTCTTTATTAGTCATAAATTCCTCCCTTCTCTAAAGATCTGATAGATAAATTATCCCTTGCTGTCTTTATTGGTTTATTATATCCTTTATGCCCAAATCTTGTACCCATTTGACCATATTTTGGTATTGGATGTGAGATGGAGGTCTATGTTGAGTTTTTGACATATTTTTTCCAATTTTTCTCAGCAATTAAAAAAAATAGTGAATTCTTATTCCAGAAGATAGAATTTGAGGCTTCATCTAATATTAGATTAATATAGCCCTTGATTATTGTTATGTGTGTATAATCTATTCCACTGATCTCCATTCTATTGTTTAGCCAGTACCAAATAATTTTCATGACTGCTGTTTCATAATATAGTTTTAGGTTTAGCACTGTTAAGCCATCATCTTTTGCCTTTCTTTTATTATTTCCCTTGATATTCTTGACCTTTTGTTTTTCTAGATAAATTTTGTTATATTTTTTCTAGTTCTATAAAATGATTTTTGGTAGTTGGGTATGTCACTGAACAAGTAGATCAATTAAGGCAGCATTGTCATTTATTTTATTAACTCTGCCTACGCATGAGCCATTTATATTTTTCTAATTGTTTATATCTGACTTTATTTGTGTGGGAAGTATTTTATAATTTTGTTCATATAATATTTGAATTTGTCTTGGCAGGTAGACACCCAAGTATTTTATTTTATTGATAGCAATTTTATTTTTTTATTTTTATTTATTTTTATTTTATTTTATTTTTTTTGTTAGCAATTTTAAATGGTATTTCTCTATCTCTTGCACTTGGGTTTTGTCAGTAATATATAGAAATGCTAATGATTTCTGCAGTTAGATTTTATATCCTGCAACTTCTATGAGTTGTTTCTAGTAGGTTTTTGGATGATTTTCTAGGATTCTCTAAGTATATATCATCGTACCATCTGCAAAGAGTGATAGTTTTATTTCCTTATTGCCTATTCTAATTCCTTTAATTTCTTTTTCTTTTCTTATTGCTAAAGACTAGTTTTTTTCCCCCTACTACATTCTAGTACAATGTTGAATAATAGTAATGATAATAGGAATCCTTTTCCACCCCTGTTTGTATTGGGGATGCTTACAGTTTCTCTCCATTACAAATAATGCTTACTGTTGGTTTTAAATAGATCCTGCTTATTATTTTAAAGAAAACTCCCTTTATCCCTATGCTCTCTAGTTTTTTAATGTATTTTGTTAAAAGCCTTTTCTGCATGTATTTAGATTATCATATGATTTTTGTTTGTTTTGTTATTGATATGGTTGATTATTGTAATAGTTTTCCTGATATTGAACCAGTCTGGCATTCCTGGTATAAATCTCATTTGGTCATAGTATATTATTCTGCTGATAAGTTGCTGCAATATCTTTGCTAATATTTTATTCAATTTTTTTTCTTCAATATTCATTAGGGAGATTGGTCTGTAATTTTCTTTCTCTGTTTTGGTTCTTTCTGGTTTAGGTATCAATCCCATATTTGTCTCATAGATGGGATTTGGCAGGACTCCTTCTTTACCTATTTTCCCAAATAATTACATAGTATTGGAATTGATTATTCTTTAAATGTTTGGTAGAATTTACTTGTGAATCCTGGCCTAGAAATTTTTTCTTTAGGAGTTCATTAATGGATTGTTCTATTTCTTTTTCTAAAATTAGACTACTTAAGATTTCCTCTTCTATTAATAAGGGCAACTTATATTTTTTTATAAATATTCATTTATTTTGGTTAGATTGTCAAATTTGCAGCCATACAGTTGAGCAGAATAAATTCTAATAATTGTTTCAATTTCTTTTTCATTGGTAGTAAATCCACCGTTTTAATTTTTGATGATGGTAATTTTTTTCTTTCCTTTTTTCCTAATCAAATAAAACAAAGGTTTATCTATTTTGTAGAAGTTTTTTATATAACCAACTCTTATCTTTATTAATTAGTTCAATAGTATTCTTAGTTTCAGTTTTATTAATCTCTCCTTGGAGTTTCAGAATTTTAAATTTGTATTTAAGTGGGAGTTTTTAATTTGTTCTTTTTGTAGCATTTTTAGGAGCATGCCCAATCCATTGAGCTCTTCTTTCTCTATTTTTTTCATGTATCTATTTAGAGATATAAAATTTCTTCTACAAACTTCTTGGCTGTGTCCCTTAGGTTTTGGTATGTTGCCTCATTATTATCATTCTCTTGGATGAAATTAAGCAATGGTTCTATGAATTGTTGTTTGACCCACTTATTTTTTAGAATTAGGTTATTTAATTTCCATTTGATTTTTAGTATACCTTTCCCTAGCCCATTGTTGAATATAATTTTTATTGCACTGTGCTCTGAAAAGTAAGCATTTACTATTTCAGCTCTTCTGCGTTTAATTGTGACGTTTTTATGCCCTAATATATGGTCAATTTTTGTGTAGATGTCAAGTACTGTTGTGAAAAAGATATATTTCTTTCTTTGTCTCTATTCAATTTTCTCCAGAGATCTATCAATATCTTGATTTTCTAGTAGCCTATTAACTTTCCTAGTTTTTTTTTCCCTTGTTTATTTTGTGGTTAGTTTTTTTGTTGTTGTTGTTGTTGTTGTTGTTCGTTTATTTTTTTGGTTTTTTTTTTTTGTTTGTTTGTTTGTTTGTTTTTGTTTTTGGTTTTTTTTTTTTTTTGATTCTGAGAGGGGAAGATTAAGATCCTCTACTAATTTAGTTTTACTATCTATTTCTTCCTGTAACTAGCTTAATATATTTAGAAATTTCCATGATCTACCACTTGGAGCATATACATTTAATATCATTATACTTCATTGTTTGTAGTACCATTTATCAAGATTTACATGGTAATGAGGATGAGGATGATGAGGATGATGATGATAGCACCTATCTCTCAGTCGTGAAGATCAAATAGGATAATTGTAAAGTTCACAGCAGAGTGCCTGACACATACTAAATGCTGTTTAAATGTTAATTGCAAAGTAATAATAATACTTGTATAGTTACAATTGCATATAGTTGTAATAATAAGTGTTATTATTAAATGTGTATATACATATGTATATACACATATCTTTAATATACTTCTATATGGGCCACAGATCTTTATAGCTGTGTTTGGGAATAACTATTCTAGCTTTGTATTGTGTGAATATTATTTTTAGCTTCACTAAATGTACTATGCTGCACTTCTAGACCAACATCCTAGTTCAATTTGTCAAGGCCATGTTGAATTATAGTGCTATGTTTGAGAGTAATAGGCACCCCTTCCAATTTAGTATCATTTAATGAGCATGCTCTCTCCTCATCTAAATCATTCTTTATGTGGAATCTCATTCAGTCCTTTCCCATATCCAAATCAAAATCAAACCACAAATTATTGTCTCTGTATGAATCTTCAATCAGATATACATATACATAACAGCAAAGTAGTCAAGAACACATTATTTTTCACATATTCATGTATTCCACTTGAATATCAGTTTTCCTAAACAGTAGGCTACTTAATTTGCTCTTTTCAGGAAGGACTGCATGGACAAAGTCAGGTACTTTTTACTTAAATCAGAAATACTAGACTGAAAGAGCCAATTGAATATCCTTGAGTCATCTTTTTACAAGTGAGACTTGGCATCAAAAATTATAAAATAATGATGAAAAGTAAGATTTGCCTGTGTTCTTGGGAGGGAAAGAATACTTCTCTAAATCTTTAAGAAAACATTCAATTGTAACCTGTAACTCTTTGTGATATATGGTGTGTGTGTGTGTGTGTGTGTGTGTGTGTGTGTGTATCTGGAGTAAATTGAACTATGAAGAGTGGAAAATTGATTGCTTTGTCTTATTCCCAATAAATGTTCCTTGATTGGCAGCTATTGTATTTTCTTGGCTATCCTAGAATATCTAGAATATACCTAGAATATCCTAGAATAAATATCATCCATATATTACATCTTTTATCATAGCATAGGAGGTTACCAGAAATAATAGAATAAGGATAAATCCCATTAAATCCAAGAAATACTTGGATAATTGAGGCCTATGTTATGGCTGATAAGTTCAATTTCATAGCAAACTATGCTGATGAGAATATTCAATTACTTTTTAACAAACATATATAACACATTTATTACTATATAATGTATTGTGCTGGGTTTTGGGAGAAAGATGCAAAAAGAAATAATATAACATTTATGAAGTCAAGAAGTTTACAATAAAGAATAAATTAAGTCCCAATTATACTAGAAATCATCCCTGGGATCCCAGAAGTAGCAAATTATGTTGCTGGAATTCAAACCTATGTCCTGTGTATAAATAAAATGCTCTTTTCAATCTTTTCTTCAAGCTTATAATAGTACAATAGATGAATATATTTGTATGCCTATGTACATAAGTAATTAAAATTCAGATTCTAGATTCAAGACATGCATAAAAACAAAATAAAAGAGCATCAAATTCAGATGAAGGAAATATGATTACTGTTGGGTAGAATCTGGGAACACTTCATGGAGAGTATATATTTGAACTGACTCTGGAGAGATGTAAAGAAATGACATTCTAGGTAGAGCATTGGTGTGAAAGTGGAAAAGTTCAAATAACAGCAAGTAGACCTTTGCTATGTTGCCCATATATTCTGTACAATACTGATTATAGAACAGGATTAAGAAGTGTGAGAAGGGACAATAGAATAAACAGGACCTAGTTTGTGAAGCACTTAGAGTTCCAAGATAAGGTGTATGTACGGGCTTTACTCAGAGGACAGTAAGAAATCTTGATATTTTTGTGGTAAAGTGAAATGATCTAAGCTGATACAAAAGATTCACTTGAAGAAGGGGAAAACCGATGGTGGGATTTAGAAAGTATTTAGCTTTTCTGTTATAGAGGCACATGCTTAAAACAACTCTGACCAGCAGTTTGGCATCTTTGGTAAAGTGAATAGGTCAGCCAAAATACAGGACCACTAAAAATTCCCCACTCCTTGTTTTACTGTTTTGACAAGTTTCTGCCTTTTCCCTAAGGGTTCTGAACATGTAGAGGCTTGCTTTGTTTTTGCCTTTATGGTATTCTTTTGTCCTATGGTGTGAGTAGGGAATGAAATGGGAGAGGGTTAAAGAAAATGTGTACATTAGCTCTCAGAAACTCATGTGGCTTTTCTTTCTCCCTTTCTCTCCATTCCTACCTTCTATAAGATGTTTTATGAAGTTGTTGGAGTGGGATGTGAGAAGGCATGACATCCAACTCATTTTTCTTTATAAAGAAAAATGTTTAATTGGATTTAATCATTTAGCTAGAGCCTAAGTTTAGAACTGGAATGGACATTAGAGGTCATCTACTCCAAAAAGTGATAAATGTCAGAGAAATATAGCGAATATAGAAGCAGTAATGCACTGTATGCTATGAGTTTGTCCAGGCTTTCTGGAAAAAGTCACTAAACTGACCCACCATTATCACCACTAAGCCTAAACTTCAAAGAGATCAAAGAAAAAGAAACAAGAACCATATATACAAAAATATTTTTAGAAGCCTATTTGATAATAGCCCTAACTTAGAAACTAAAAAGGTAATCATCTATTAAGGAATGGATAGAAAATGTATGGTTATGGATATAATGATATTTTACTTGAGATATAAGAAATATCAAAATGGCTAGTTTCAGTGGAAATTAGGAACTGATATACAGTATAAACAGAACTAGAAAAATTATACAATAATAAAAATATTATAGTGAAGTCAAAAAATATTTAGTAAGCACTTATTATGTTTCAAGTGCTGGTAATACAAGTAGAAGCAAAAAGACAATTCCTGCCATCAAATTATTGTTTGTTCTATGTCCTTCTTTCTCAAAGATGAACAATGATGATGTCTTAAGTTGGATATGAGTTGGATTTAAGTGAAGCAGAGCTGTACAAAGTAAACAACCTTACTCTCTCCTCCAGAACCATAAGGGTGCAGGGGCAAGACACAGATTGGGACAACTGAACATGGCCCCAGATGCAGTAGAAGACCTTGGCCTTTTTAAGTTGAGTTTTCTAATGCTCACTTTGCCTGAGGCAATCAATACTCATTCACCAATTAAGGCAAGCTAAGAAATGAGTCAAAAAATGATCTGTTTACCTAACTAAAAAAATTAAATCCAGGAGGGGAAAACCCTCAGGATTTCTGGTGGAACAATTGCTATTTGGGACCATTAAAAAGCACCTGAAAATCAAGTTGAAGAAAAAAGTCCAGAGGCAGAAGTTGAGACCACAGAGGAAGGAAAATGTAATCATTACCACCTCAGGCAAGTAAAATAGATTCTCTGGGAGGAACTGATCAGAGGAAGGGGGTACAAGGGAGCAAGTTGCCGAGGTAATGGATCTGCCAAGGTAAGAAGGTTTCCAGAGAGGAGTGATTTTCAAAAAAGAAGAGGAAGAAGAAGAAGAAGGAAGAAGAAGAAGAAGAAGAAGAAGAAGAAGAAGACCACCACGACGACAACTATGGATTAATGGTGGAAAAAGAAGTTGCAAGAGTCAAGAACAGAGTCCAGAAATCAGTGGAAGAATAAAGATGGCTAACCTGGGCATCTACCTTAAAATGAAGGTTCTGGAAGAATAGATCATTCAAAGGAAAAGATCATAGGGGAGCGCAGTAATTTCTAAGAGTAAAGAAAGCTATTTGATGGGAATGATCTTCCAGAGAGAAGGATGCTAAGTCATGGTGTAGAAACCAAGAGAGTCAAATCAAAGTTAAAAAAAATTAATAATGAATATTTTAATGAAATAAGAACTTTGATCAATTCAACAGTAAAACAGAGTTTCAGAGAATTGAAAATGAAATATGTTATCTATTTCGTGCCAGAAAGTTGATGGACTTGAATGCAGAATGCAACATATATTTTCAAATATAGATAATGTGAGACTTTGTTTTAATGGATTATGATTGTATATTATAAGAGTTTTATTTTTACTTTTAGTGTTTAATGAAATTAGTGTTTCATTTCTCCTAATGAAAATAGTAGAGTTTGATAATAACTATAGATAAAAATAAAATAAAAAAGAGGTTATCTAGTCTAATTTTTCATTTTAAAGAAAAGGGAACCAAGTTGCAGTTATGTTAAATGCTGTACCTAGTGTCACAGAAGTAGCAAATGGCAATGCTGGGATTCAAACCCAAGTCCCATCTTTAAATTTAACATTCTTTTTCACTGAAACATAATTTCTTCAAACTTGCCCCAAAGGACATGATAATAGAGCAATATATTACATAAGAAAACTTGCACTCAACATATTCAAAAAAGTATGAATTGAAATGACAAATTTGATATTTCATCTCTACAGATAGATCATATAATTATTACCACTATTATTATCACTGTACTGTCAAATTTTTCTTCAATAATATGAACTCCTATTTCACTGTGGTCTCTTATGACAATTTAAAATCTCATTTTATTTTCAAGGATAAATGTTTCCCTCTCTTATTTAATAGGATTATTATATAAAACTATGATCTTTGTTAGAGAAAAGATTAAAATTAATATAAAACTCAAAGAAAAAATAAAATGGGAAATGATATGGTATTCAATTAAAACAACCTGATTTCTTTGTTTAAATAGATCAGAAATTGTAATGGATGATGGAAAGACATCAACATCAATTATTACCATTTCATATAAAAATTTAATTCATATAAAAATCATTCCTTTAATAAGAAGGCCCAGTCTAAAAATCTCCTTAACAAATTCTTGAAAGATTTTATTTTTGTTTTTGTATCTCCAGTGTGTAATGCAAGTTTGGCATGTAAATATGCTGTTACTTTATAAGTGTTTTGAAATTGATTGTAAATGGAAATCTTGAACAAAGAAAGATATTGCTGATGTAGAATACAGCTAGTTTACAAATCTTGTAGGAAAGTGTGGTTTTCTTAAATATAATGTTATGGAAAATCACAAAAAAGTATAATCTAAGCCTACTTCCCCAACTCCAACTAGCACTGCAAGTTTGAGTATTCCTTGAGAGGTTATTATTTGTCTGATATTATGGCTCAGGAGTCTTTACTAACAATCAGTAGCCTCAATTAACATTTAGAAAAGGATATTTCTTATGGAATTATATTAAGAACATCTGGAACAAAATATTTCCTCTACCTTTAATCACATATTCTCTCACACTCTCCCACCTCCCCCCCAAAAATAAAGAAAAAGAAAGCCAAACATATTTTCCTACAAATAAACCAGAACCCAAGTAAAGAACAGAGTTAACATGTTGCTAAAGTATAAATTCACAACTTCTGCTTACTGGAAGTAATTTCTTTAGCTTATTATTAGCAGTTTTTTTTTTTTTCTGGGACATACACCTTGAAGCTGCTTTCTCTCTTGTGTATCCATCTTTCTGTATCCATTTGTGTTTATGCTTGTCCTTGGTTTCTCTCTCTCTGCTCTAGGTTGGATGTATATTCTGTGTGTCCTTCTTCCAATGACATGGTTAATAAAAATGGGGGGGAAAGGAGGAGAGAGAAGGAAAAACTTTTCCTTCCAAGAGGAATTTTCACTGAAACTGAAATCCACAAGAAAGAAAGAGGCAGAAATCAAGACAGAGAGAATTAGTTGACAGAACAGGCATATATATATATATATATATATATATATATATATATATATATATATATATATATATAATTTCAGGCCTTGTAGTTCTATATTACTGACTAAGCTTCACATGTATTTCCTACATGTATACCAAGATAGCATTTTACTCTAAGTTTATGTCCATTCTTCCCAAGAATATTATTTATATTACTAAGATAGTGAACTATAGGTTTATAATAGTATGTTCCATAGCTACTGTTTTTATTTTATTATAAGAGCTAATTATACCCACTGATAAATAATGGAAAATCCACCAGTGAGTGTCATCTTCCATAGTTTTAGAATTAGCCATAGTCAGGGAACCCTAGAATCTAAATCTGATCAAAAAACCTCCCTTCCGAAGGACTTAACCTGCAAACTTGTTTCTATAAGTTAGAAGAACATCCCAGAAGAGGTGTTAAATATGGAAGATTTCTTGAGAGCTCTAATAACAGAAATGAATTAGCTTAACTATTCCCTGAATAATAATGATAAGGATAAAATAATGGTAACTATAATAACAATATCAAGAAAGGCATGCATTAGGAAAATATATATATAATTCTAAAGATACTCTCCATAATCATGGAAGAGGTCCATCTTTGAGTCAAAGAGGAATATTCTATATTCCTTGTAGTTTCTTCAGATGACTGCCATAAAAATTATATTTTAGTAATCATATCAAGCTCTAGAATTATAGATTAATGCTTTATTAAGTCTGTTCAAAATATACATTTGATGTTCATAGGAAGATAATTTATAACACTGTTACCATCAGGAACTCCTAATACTGATGAAATAACATGCAGATTTGGACTTCCATAACAAAAAGATCCATGATTTCATTATTTTGAATATTCTTCCCATAGATACAGTTCCAAAACTTTACATGCCATATTAGTGATAACTGATTGCTAGGGCAAAAATCAATGAATGGATAGATAGATAGATTGATAGACAGTAGGACAAAAAAAAATCTGATTACGATCCTTATGATGATGAATCTCATTGGACTGAAATCTCTTGTGGAACACACATTACCCTCACTAAATATTTACTTGAAACCTCTCTTTCCAGATTGTCAAGAGCTGCCTGTCAAAGTCTGTAAATATGTTAATAAAGGGTAATCTTCACACCATCAAGAGGCATTGAATAGGATTTTAGGAAAAACTAATTCATTCCTATTTGGTGGATGAGGAAATCAAAACCCACAGGAAAAAAAGATTACTTGAAATTGCTTGACTCAGGACTAGAAATACAATTGTTCCTTCTACTAGTGCTATGCTTTTTCCAGGAGATATTTTGGAGAGAAGTTCACATCAAAATTTCAGAACTACATATATGATACTTGATCATCAAACATGATCTCATTGCCGCAGAGAGAGGAATGATAGACCAGAATTCTAGCTAGACAAAGACAGCAGTACCATTAAATGCATATTATGCCTCAGAGGATAATGATACATTAAGTAGAAAAAATGCTTATCATCTACAAAGAATTTTCATACACATTATCTCATTTGATCCTATGAGATAATCAACTCTTGACATGATTATTGTACCTATTTTACAAAAGAGACAACTAAGAATCAAAGAAGTTAAAAGACTTGGTGGCCACACCAATTAGTCATTGGTAAAAATAAGTCTTGTGATAACTTGTGATAACTGATTCACTGCTAATTCTGTTATACCTTGCTGCTTCTGTGATAATTTAAAAGGCAACATAACATGGGGGATAGAGTACTTGACAGGTCAAGAACTTGGTTCAGTTTCCTCTTAGACACTCAATTGTGTGACCCTGGCCTTAAGAGTCTCTTAATCTCTCTGAGGCTGGATTCTCATCTGTCAAATGGGGATATTAGCACCACATTCCTGAGTTGTTCCAAAGATAAAATGAAATAATATTTGAAAAGCTCTTTGCAAACTTTAAAGTTTTACATAAATGCTAGTTATTATTATTATTATTCCTTCTGAATATGAAATTCAAATAAGAAAATGAATATAAAGTACTTTCAAAATCTTTCAATAGTGCACAAATATGAGATATTATTAATAATTAATATTGGCTTCTTCCCTTATCTCCATGTACTGAAATACTTCCCTTTCCTCAATGCCTAGATCTGGGGTCACTTATGAACCTAGCTAGAAGTGCTCTCTCCTGGCTCAAAGCCTGTTTTGACTCTCAAATAGGATAACCTATGAAAGAACCTTGAAAATTTTAAAACATTCTTAAAGGGTAAGCTATCACTAGTATGAGTATGCTTTTTTTTTTAATTTTAGTATTTTATTTCAAGAGGTTAGCCAAAAATCATACACACATTTATCCATATCTATATATGTATACACACATATAGCTATCTCTCTCTAAATATATGTATATATATATGTATATGTGTCTAGATAGACAGAGATAGTTATGAACTATTTCTTTTGATATTATAAAACCATTATCTATTTTGATATTATCACTTAATGATGAAATTTCACTGATATCTTATTCACATAATGAATAAGTATTTCCTTTTAAGTAGCTCAAACAATTTTTTAAAAATTGTGTTACAATTCCTAAAAGCACTGATAATGATTATTGCCCTATTATTTAGGTATTTTATCTGTATTGTTTTTCTTCCAAGGCACCATCTACTGAAATCCTATCCTTCCTTTAAGGACTTAGATCAGGGACTACCTTCTCTATGAAGCCTTTTTTGATGTCCTCCAACAAAAGTAATCTTTTCCCTTTCAAATTTCTCATACTTTTCCATTTATGTCTCTCTTATGCACTTAATGTAATGTATTTATCTATGTATTTGTCTTACTCTTTCCCCTCTTAGATTATAAACTCTTTTGAGGATAAGGGCCATGCATTGTTATGTTTCATAAATATTCCATGCCATTGGAATCTTGTGTAATTTGATTCATATACTTCTGTATCAATAATACATACTTAATCTTTCTGTTATCTTTTAAGATTTCATAAATAGCAGTAACTTTGCCATTCCTTACTTCCACTATGTTTAACTGCTACTCTTTCATGACCTCTTCTAGTCATATGTGCACTTAGTTCTATCATTTATGCCACTTCTTGTACACCAGATTCATCATGGTTGGGTATTATAACCTAATTGAATTTGCCCCAGTTTCTTTATTTTGTTCTGAGTTACTATCCTTTTAAAAGCAATTAGGATTAAGACACTTGATCAGAGTTACACAGCTAGTAAGTACCTGAGGCTGGATTTGAACTCGGTTCCTCTTGACTCCAAGGCCAATGATCTCTGCACCATCTAGCTGTCCCATACTATCATTCTTAGAGATTGTGATATTCAATAATTTGCAGCCAGATAGCAACCTTTTTAACATTACTGATGAAAAAATAATAGTGTTGAAGAAATGGATTTTCATAGGGAGTGAGTTTGATTTTCACAAGAGCTAAATCCTTCTTCTTATAGCTTCACATTTCTGTTTATCAGGGTTTTGTTTTGTTTTATTTTTTAACAAAGCATTTCAACCTCCTACTCTAGAAGCATACATCTTCAGGATTTGGCAAATAAAATGGTTCTGTGTAGATACATAGATAGTTTCAGTGTAGAAATCACCAAAGTGATTTGAAGACCTTCAATGAGACCTGAAGTGAGAATTCTAGCTTCTCTGACAGCTGCTAACATACAGCCAAGACACTGGTAGATACACTTGGACGAGGTTCAAATTAACAATTTAAAGATGAAGGTTTCCATATCCCATGCTAATTTGGGCACTTCCCATTCAATAATTGCTTTTTTTCCCTTGGACCTCCCCGATGTAATAGAATTACTCGATCCTTGTGTCAATCACTATTTTCCTCACCATACTAGGAAAAACTCAACACATTTCCATATTGAATCCAATAGCAGAGAAGCATTCAGTTAGATATGAAATGATGGTAAGTAAAAAGCCTTTAAATTTGAACCAAACATCGCAAGTACAGTGAGTAGTCTTCTCCAATAAAATCACAATGTGAAATAAGTGTGAAGCAGCTATTGTTCTTTTACAAAAAAAAATACTTTAAAATACATCTTAGTTACTTATGATCTCTGAATAATTTCTGGAAAAACTATGTTTAAGCTGGTTAGGATTTTACAGAACTTCAGATCAATTTATTTTTTTCTTTATGTCTGGCATTTCTTGATGGGAAGTATCAGGTGAATTGAACAAATCTCAGCCATCAGCATAGAAATAATTTTGCCATCACCAAGCAATGACAGTGTATACATTGAGCAATGCCCCTCGGTGCAATTCAGTTGCCCCAGAACAATCAGGCTCACCTTGGCCTCATTTGTTTTGTAGTGGGACAAAGGTTCACTTAACTTTGTGAATTGTAATCCCCAAACCTTTGCTACACAAACATCAATTAGTGAGAGCTGACCTAAATGATAATGATCTTACTGCACATTATAATCAGCTGATTCTTTCCCTAATTAAAGGATGCTCCAATTATAGTTAACCTAAAGGTCAGATGTTCCCAACTCTCTAAGCCTAGTAATGGTATTGTTACTGATAGGTGGTATCATGGAAATTAAATGTGCAATAATGGCACCGCTAATGATACAGCTGGACCTCAGCATGATAGGCTTAATATTTTCAAACTACTATTTCTGACCTCTTAGTCTGATTATTTCACCACTTCTCAACTATGGCCCTGAACTATGTTTCTTTGCTTTCTTTTCTTTCTTCCCTCAATATCCCTTGACCCTCTATTTACCTATTCCAGTTATGAAAAAGATATTTTAATACTTCATAAATATGAATACGTGCTACCATTCTTAACAAATTATTCATTTGGACAGTATTTTCCTAATGCTTTGTAGTAATTAGAGAGTTTAAATAAAATATTCATATGTGTTGTATTAATTAAATCATTTTTCTAGAAGCAATTTGTGTGTGTGTGTGTGTGAGAGAGAGAGAGAGAGAGAGAGAGAGAGAGAGAGAGAGAGAGAGAGAGAGAGAGAGACAGACAAAGAGAGATTTTCAGCCTTCTAATTACTTCTTATTCTGTACCTAAGATTTTTAAAAATTCTCCTAGGGTCTTATTTCTTTTATCTTTATTTATTCACTGGCTTTCTCAGTCTCAGCTCCAGTCACTTACTTGTGACTTTCAGCAATGACCAAACCTATCTGACCTCCTTTTCTCATCTGTATAATGAGAGGTTTGAGTTACATGACCTCTAAGGTCTCCTCCAATGCTAATTCTAAGGTATACTATTACTACTCAGTCAATTCTTTAAATTCTGAGGAAATCCATAGGGTTTAGAATCAGTAGGTGAGTTGTTGGATATCTATACTGTCAATCCTCTCACACCTCACTAAGTTAAGTAGCTATAATTTGAAATAAAGGACCTCATTAAGACAACCTTCATACAGAGTTTCATTTTCTTTTAATTTTTTTAAAAATAAATTAACATTTTTACTATGGATACTACTATTTACAATAATTATTTGGGTTAATTACAAAATACATTTCCATACTTAGACCAATATGATATGTGTATGTGCACAGATTGCACAGCTTGTAAAAAAATTTAGATGTCTTTGATAGCTGTAACACAAACAATAACTGATAACTTTGAAAAATATTCAGATAGAAGACTAATATCGATGATCATTTATCTCCTCTAAAGAGAAAACAACAGTTTCAAGTAATTTCTACTTTATGTAAGATCACATAATAGTTTTAAAATCATTTTAAAAATTATTATACTGACAGTCCTTTAAGTTTGCAAAGTGCAGACAATATATATTCTTTATTGAGTCTTACGACTCTGTGAAGTAGGCAATATAACTTTTATTATCCCCATTTTAAATATGTGAAAACTGAGACAGAAATTAAGGGATTGTACATGATCACTTAGATAATAAGAATCTGAGGTAATGTATGAACCTTTATTTTCCTGACGCAAAGTTTAGTACTCAGTTCCTTGCACCAAATGAATCCTAGGAGTTGAACAACAATGCCATGTTTTAGATCTTGGCTTCACTCAATAAACAGCATCCCTTGTACCTGTGGGGAGAAAAAATGTCAAATCAGATGTGCCCTTATTTCATGAGGAGTTCTATGTCTATGCCACATATCATTGAAATAAGAAGCAATATGGAATGTGATTCATTGCTTCTACTGCACATTTATTTAAAATATTTCTATTAGCAGGGTAATTTTAAAGCTGATAAGGAACTGTAGTAAAATGTTATCCTTGTCATGATACTGACAGGGAAGTGTCCCGAAGAATTTAAATAAAGGTATTATTTAAACCCACCACTTCTAAAAATAGATATTCAGGGTAGCAGGCCTCAGATATTTGGTTCATATTCATGGAATGTTACAGGTATTATTTTGGCCACAGGAGGGCTCCCACATGAAAAATGAACTGTTAATGAAGAAATTAATCATAAAAACAGGAGGTTGATGCAAAACGAATGAAAATTAAACTAAAATAGAGCTTGGCTTTTATCATGGGTCCAATATCTTCTGGCTTTATCTACATGATCCCAAAACAACCCAGTGAAAAATTTAATAAAACTGGTTATTTGTCATCACATAGACCCATAAATGTCTCTTTATTCAATTTAAACATTTCTGAAAAACTGAATGCCATCAGACAAGTTTGTGTATGTAGATATCATTTGACATATTGACACATTTGACATATAAATTGATGCAAGTACCACTACGTGCAAGACACTATTGTGGACAATGTGAACTCTGTCATAAGAAATGACACAGTAACTGTCTTCAGGCACCTTACAATCAAGAAGAGGATGGAATTAAATAGGGAAATAAGCATTTCTTAAGTTCTTACTATGTGCCACACACTGTTAAGGATATGGACACACAATTAAACAACAAAAATTTTAGTTATAAAATTATTAAATGCATCTGAAAGATTAAAAAAGAGAAGAGTAACATCTTCATAGTGTAGAAGAGAAGCAAAATAGAAGAAATGACATAGGGGTAGGCCCAGGAGGAAGAAGTTGTTAAAATGAAAAGGGAAAAAGAAGTCAAGAGGCAAGAGGATTAGTAACTGCAGTTTGCAGGGATATTTGTACAATCCTGGCCTAGACATTTTGGAAAAGGGAAAGTCTCGGGGAATTAAATTAAAGCATTTTAGATATTTTAAATTATAAGTTAAAATAGATGGTCTTATCTCTAGCAAGAAAAGTTCTTTATTTTGATTTATCTTTGTCTTTTTTTCCCTTTCTCTCTTCAATGGGGATGAATCAGATATATCTCATAAAATCACCCAAACTTTCCCAAGTATGGCAAATTGGGCTATGGAACAGATGTAATAATGGTAAAACATTTATGAGGCAGAGGTAGCCTTGCCAATGATGCCCAGAAGGGCAAAAGTGTTTCTCAGGGACACTGTATCCAGGTACTTCTCTATGTACCCAAGTTTCCTGGAATATCTGATGCAAGGGTCAAGAGAATTTCAAAACTGGTATTTCTCCACCAGGAAATTAAATAATTGCTGAATCATCTAAGTTTCAGCAGAAATGAATTTTAATTTTGTTTTCTATATCTGAAATCAGGTTTAACTGAAGGCATTAAAATAAACAAACAACAACAACCCAGAAACTGAGTTTAGATGACAAGATAGCAATAACTGGCTTGCTTGTTTAAAGTATTGTATAGACCAATACAATGACTACTTTGTTGAGTGAGCTATATTCAAGTGTCTGTGCTTTATTATAAAAGTGTGAATAATTCTATTAATCTTTTCCTGAGGTTATTGTGAGTTATCTTTATAAATCAGCTATGCCCAGAGGCCCAAAGCCTAATAGAAGATATGCTGTCAGCTAGTAAAAGGATAAAAAAAAATTACATATGATATGACTAAGATACAGAGTGGAATAGAGCCGAATTCAACAGTCAGGAAGACCTGGGTTTGGGACACCTGTGAGATATCTTATCTATGTGACCCCGGAGAAGTCACAAGCTTTCAATGCTCCCACTAACTTTGTAAGATCATAAATTGCAGAACAGTTGTTAATCTATATTGGTAGAGAGTTCCCAACTAAAATTTCCTAATACCAAAGAAAACAGAAATTGATTCCTCCTCCCCCTCAAAAAAAATTACTGTGACATATTTTTAGTTCTTCTGTACAGCCTTGGGCCACTGATGGCTAATTTTTTCTCAATGTACTTTCCTTACAACAGTGGGAAGGGATGGTAACAAATTTTGTATTCCATAAACATTTTAGGAAGTCAAAGCCTGTTCTCCACCTCCCAAGCTCATTATCAAGGTCTTTTTAACCCCTTTGTCAACATAAAATCTATGAAAGGCTCTCTGAAATTTGCCCTCAAGTTCTTGCAGTGACTCAGTCTATTTGTTCATTCATTTTTTAGTCATGTCTGACCCCCTGTGACCTCATCTGGGTTTTCTTGGCAAAGATACTGGAGCAGTTTGCCATTTCCTTCTCTAACACATTTTATAGTTGAGGAAACTGAGGCAAATAGGATTAAGTGACTTGTCCAGAGTTACACAGCTAGTGTCTGAGACTAGATTTGAATTCAGGAAGATGAATCCTCCTGACTTCAAGCCCAATGCTCTACCCTATGCTAACTAATTGCTGATTCAAGTGTAGCTCATTCTAAAAGGCAGATTAATTTCAATTTTGAAAATTTTGAAAGCAATTCCAGACAATAAATATACTAATCTATTTTATGGAGTTTTATTTGAAAAATGCTCACTTTTTCAAATCAATTTCTTTTTTTTTTATTTTGTCTATACATTTTAATCATTTTCTTGAATTCCAAAGAAGAAAATTTGCCTACTGCCCTACTAAGCACTCTGTGCTCACTCAAAACAGTCAACTCTTTAAATATTGTCTGTTGTTTCTTTCATGTCTTTATGCTACTTATTATTTCTCAGAAAGAAACTTGTGAAAAGACCATAACCTTCCAGTACATGTCTTGAGAATAGAGTTTAATGAATGGTTCCTTTAAGATTTTTGATTGGATGAAGTTCTAAGGGCCAGTAGCTTTACATCAGGGACTCAAACTTCTCCAGCTTGTCATTAACAGCCCAGTAAATTATCTAAAGGTCATACATTATTGCTAGATTAATAAAATCCATATTAAGAGAAATGAAGTTGATAATGCAGTTCAAGTTATCTTTTTCCATGCAGTACCTCACAACCAACTGTCACCAGCTCTTAAAATGAAAGCTAAAGACCAAAATGAGCCCTGCAATAAAAATTAGTAGGCCAGAAAACTCTTAAGTGATATAGTAGTAATTTGCTGGGAGTAAATCACATTTTCTTGGAATTTTAATTTTTCCAGTTACCTAGTATGACTCCCAATTCTCCTCATAATAACTCAGTGCAAGAGGAAATGATTTGGAGGGTAAGTGGAACAGGGATGGAAGTGGAACCAAATGAAATGTGCAGTTAAGATGAGGTCAATATAGGAGCATAAACTTGGATTTGGAAGGGGCTTTTGAGTTCATCTAGTCCAAGGCTATTGAATAAAGTATAGAAACTGGTGTTAGGAAGTAGTAAATATTGTTCAGCCATATCTAACTCTTAGACTTTGTCCTTAAGGTTTTGTTGGCAAAGATATTGGAGGAAGATTTGCCATTTCTTCCTCAGAGTGTCCCCATTTTAGAGTTGAGGAACTGAGGCCACTAGAAGTCAAATGACTCTCCCAGAATCACATTGCTAGTAAGTGTCTAAAGCACTCAGATTTTCCTGACTCCAGACCCAGTACTCTATCTACTGTACCACCCAGCTGCCCAGAGTTAGGAAGACTTGAACTCAAGTCGAGCTTTAGACACTAACAATGTGATTCTGGGAAAGTTACTTCCACTCTATCTTCCACAGTTGACTTGTGTAGAATTTTTCAAGGATAATTTCTCAGGATAATTACATGTCAATTATGTAATATGACATAATATTTGTAATTTGCTGTTCAGTTGTTTTTAATCATGTCCAGCACTGTAATCCCACTTAGAGTCTTTATGAGATGTGCTAGAGAGGTTTACCATTTCCTTTTTCAGATGAGAAAACTGAACCAAATAGGGTTTAGGGGCTTCCAGGGTCACACAGCTACGAAGTGTCTAAGACAAGATTTGAACTTACAGAGATGATTCTTCATGACACCAGTTCTGGTATTGACTGCATCACACAGCTGCTCTAACATTTGTAAAGCACTTTGCAAAACTTGAAGCACTTCTATATCAATGTGTGCTATTTTTGTCTAAGAGTATAGAATTGGAAAGTGGCAGACCCAAGTCTTCTGATTTAGAGTTCAGTGCTCTTTCAAATGTACCATAAAGTCAAACAGCTAAATGCAGGGACTAGAATCAAGAAGATTCATCTCTGTGAGTTTAAATCTGGCCTCACTAGCTATAAGACAATCAATCCTATTTACCTCAGTTTCCTCATCTGGAAAATGAGCTGGAAAAAGAAATAGAAAGCCATTCTATCATTTTTGCCAAGCAAACATCAAATGGGATCACAATAAATCAGACACAACTGAAAAATGACTAAACACTAATATCATTAAGACAAGATTTCAAAGATATTCATGAATATCTTTGAAATCTTGTCTTAATGATAATAGTGTTAATGAATACCTATGTATAAAATACTGGTAGGTGCTAAGAAAGACACACATATAAATTAAATAGAGGCTCTGCCATTAAAAAAATAAAGGATGGCCTATCATAGACTTAATATGAATTGTCCTTCCAGGCAGATAAAAAGGGAAGCATAATTAAAGGGAGTGCTAAATTACTTGTAATAGCCCAGTGGTATAGTAAAGTCTTGATTCTCTTCCTGAACTCAAATCTGGGCTCTGATTTTTACTAGCTGTGTGAGCATAGGAAAGTCACTTTGCCTCAGTTTTTTCATCTGTAAAATGAGTTAGAGCGGGAAATGACAAACTACTTCAGTATCTTTACCAAGAAAATGCCAAAGGAAACCACAAAGAGTTAGACACATCTGTACAACAGCAAAAATTCGTCATATAAAAGAAATACAAAAATTATCACAAAAATAGATGTCATTGAAGGTTTGCTTTACAAAAGAAATAATGCTTGAATACAGTATCTAGGATCTCGTGTCAGAAATTCATACAGCAATTTCATTCATAAGGAGAATAGAAAATTTAAGAGGTCAGTGAGAATTATTACTTTAACTGGCCAAGATGAAGCTAATATAGGGATGGTAGATTTGAGTTCAAATCCATTTTCTAATACATATTATCTATGTGACTTCTTGGCAAGGCCATGGATCTCTCTAGGCAACTCTGGTGCTGATCTACCATGGCAGAAATAATTTCTTCATTTGTTAGTTCCTTGTGCTCATGAAACTATAGATTCAGTCTCAACCTTTGCCAATTAAAAACAATAAAATAATTGCAGGGGGTAGGAGGAGACATTAACTACCAGGGGGACTAAGAAGGGCTTCATTGAGGAGGTAGCAAGCAAATTATAGAGATTCCAAGAGGGAAAGTTATAAGAAAATGTCAAGCATATCGGATTTTGCCTGCTTTTCCCTACTGATCCTTCATTTGTTCACTCAAAAAAAAAAAAAGTGTGTATTAGAATTTGATAAATACAAATCTTAATCTTAACAAATTATTAATTTGGGCAGAATTTTTAAAAATCCACTTTTTTAGTATAATACAGGATTTGTGTGTGTGTGTGTGTGTGTGTGTGTGTGTGTGTGTGCGCACGCACATACTACAATAGCATTTGTTGTTCGTTTTTATCATTTTCTCAGTAGTGTCTGACTCTTCATGAACCTATGTGGTATTTTCTTGGCACAGATACTGTAGAGGTTTGCCATTTTTTCCAACTCATTTTACAAATAAGGAAACTGAGGCAAACAGGGTTTAGTGATTTTCTCAGGGTTATATCATTAGTTAATATTTGAAGTCTTGAACTTAGGAATTTGAATCTTTCAGACTCCAGGCCCAAAACTTTATCTGTGACATCACCTAGCTTCCTATACATTAGTTTAAAGGTAATTTAAATATTTTATTTATATGTGTTTTATGCCACAGATGCTTCTGATAGTGATGAGCTAGAAGGGATTTCTTTGCCAAAATTTAGTTGTGGATCTGTTTTGTAATTTAACCCTTACGTGAGAGCATTATTCCCTCATTTTGTTCTAAACAAAATAAATTAGATAAAATTTGTTTTTATGTATCTACATCCTTTTTGGTAGACTTAGACCCAGACTCCTACCAAGAGTCTGTGAAGAAACAAGGCTCCCAATGTCCTAAGCTCAACTGTGAGGCAGACTGTATAATATTTCCTTTTTCTTCCCCTTGAAAACTTGCATATGTATATCACATACCTTGTTCTTCGCAAAAAAACAATAAAGTAAAATATGTTTTTAATAGAAGAAATAGATATATTTTATTTTTGGATAAAATATTGCATTCATTTTTAGAGCATAATTTTATTTATATCTTCTCTTTTAAAATTACCAATATTTCCCAGTGTAGACCCCTGCCCCCTACCAAGGATCTTAAACAATAAAAGAATAAAATAAGGGAAAAACATTTCAGCTAAACAACATATTTTAAAATTTTGATATTATACAAACGTTTTACCATAGATCTCCATAGATTTCACTGTCAGCAAAGAAGCTGAATGGGTACATTCTTATTTCTCTTCTTTGTGACCAAATTTGGTAATTGCAATTATGTTGATTATGTAGCATTTAATTTCAATTCTTCTGTTGTTCTACTGAAATTTCCATTTTCCTTGCCATGGTCATTGTGTATAATTTTTTTTTTTGGGGGGGTTGTACTTTCTTTGCTTCATGTTAGCTTATAACAACAATTCTCCCATGTATTCCTGGATTTATCTCTTAAGTCATTTCCATTATATCCATGTATCATATTTGATTAGTTGTTCTTTACTTGATGGGCATTTACTTTGTTTCTATTTCTTTGACATTACAAAAAGTGATGCCATAAATATTTCAATTTATGTATGTTATTTTTTGTGTGTCATTAACCTCTCAGGTTTATAATAATAATATTTTTACATAATATCTATTATGTGTCAGGCATTGTGTTAAAGCACTGAAAAAAATATTCTCATTTTATCCTCACAACAACCCTGGGACACATTACTATCATTGTGGTTGCCAGTTGAAGAAACTGAAGTAAACAGGTTTAGTGACTTGCTCAGAGTCATATACCTATTATATGTCTATGGTTAGATTTGAACTTGGACCTTTTTAAAAATTCCAGACCATTACCTTTACCCATTGAGCCATAGAACTGAAAAGAAATACTTAGCATTGGATCAGAGTATGAAAATTTTAATCATGGTTTTTATGTAATTTCAATTTTTTTCTTGAATGGGGAGATCAATTCATAGCTCAATCAAAATAATCTTAGTGAGCCTTTCATTAAATAATCTTTTTAATATAATTTTCTTTTTGTAATGCTATTCTGTTTAAGGTAAGAAGTGAAACCTCAAATTTATAATTCATCTTATTTTTTAATGGTTTTGATAATCCTTGTATGCACTTGTTAATACCATGAAATTCTTGTTAACATTCCCCCTTGCTCTCTATATCCTTTGGACACATGTGTTGGGAGGTGGTTTTTGAATGCATTTTTAAATGTATAATTTTTGAGGATTTAGAATGGGCAGACAACAAGTCTTCCCAAATAAACACTTCCATTTTATTTGACAGGCTTAGTAAGTTGATAGGTCAGGACCATGCTATGGACAAAGTAAACCCAGATTAAATTCAGTAAACATTTATTGAGCATTTGGGGCAGCTAGGCGGCACCATAGTACACAGGGTGCCAAGCCTGGAATCAGGAACTGATCTTCATGAGATCAAATCTGGTCTCAGATACTCCCTAGCTGTGAGACCCTGACCAAATTATTTAACCTTCTTTGCCTCAATTTTTTTATATCTGCAAAATGAATTGGAGAAAGAAATTTTAAAAAAATTATGGTATCTTTGCCAAGAAAACCCAAAATGTGATCATGAAGAGTCACATTTATATGACTGAATCTACTGAACAAGAACAAACATATACATAGCATTCTTTTAGGTGCTAGGATGAAAAGACAAATATATATATTAAAAAAAAGAGTCTGTGTCCAAAATGAACTTGCATTCTATTTGGTGTATATACAACATCTACAAAAAAATTAATGTGATAGTGGGAGGAGGAGAGCAATAAGAATTTGGGAGAGAGTAAGCAATGAATCAAGAAAAGCTTGATTAGATTAATCTCTCTGAATCTTGAAAAGAGAAAAATAGTCTTCTAAAAGGCATAAGGAGGGAGAGCATTCTAGTCATGGAGGACAGGTTTTGTGAAGGTAAGGAAAAGGGAGATAGAATGGAATCTTTCTTGTTAATTTCATCAGTGAAATAGTATAGGTAACAATACTATAAGGTTAATTTGATTAGTAGAATAAATGAACTTTAATATTAGCAATTAATGAAATTAATGACGTCAACTTGAACAAATATATACATAGTACTCTTGAAAGGGAGATCTCTAAGGAGCTCTTTAGGAATCTGTCCTCCATTCTATTTATGTGATATATAGATAGATATAATAATTATCATTATTATCATTGTCTTGGAAAAAACTGTGAATTCTGTTCTTATTAAATTCAATGTTCTAGTTAGGCAAATTGAGATTATTAAAGCCTTGGATGAGAATCAGAATATTAAAAGATCTCATTAGGTTGGAGAAATGAAATGACTAATAAAATAAAATAAAAATGACTAATAAAAATAAAATAGGAATACATATGAAGTCTTATATTTGAGTACCAAAAATTAGCTTCCCAAATATAAGGGGATGGAGGGCAACTAGATAAAGCAGTGGATAAAGCACCAGCCCTGGAGTAAGGAGGACCTGAGTTCAAATCTGGTTTCAGACACTTAATACTCACTAGCTGTGGGTCCCTGAGAAAGTTACTTTACCCTCATGCCTTGCAAAAAATATCACCAAGTATAAGGTAGGAGAAATGAAGCTGGTCAATGATTTGTGTTAAAAAAAAAATGAGAGCTTTAGTGGACTTCAAGTCAATGGTTTATCAGTAAATAATAGCAACAATACTATAATAACAACAACAATGAAACTTAAGGCTGCATTAGAAGAAGTGTAATCTCCAGACGTGGGAAGATGACAATTCTGATGTACTCTGATATGATGCAATGAAATCCCATGTATTATTCCCCATACTTAGTGCCACATTTAAAGAACAGCACTGATAAACTTGTTTATCTGAAGGAGGAATACTAGGATATGAATGGAATTAAAAGACATATTTCAACGTATCTGCAGTAACATCAGTGAGAACATTTGCTCATACACAGGTTCAAATTACAAATTACAATTACACATATTTTCACATCCTATGCAACAATTATTCTTGTTCTTCCATAATTTTTTCACAGGAAATCTGCCCAAAATATAAAGGATCATTCTCTAGATTCTCTGATGATTTAAAAAAAATTGTGGTTTGATCACTTGTTTTACTTTGTCCAATTAAGAGGGAAGATGGGCATTTATTCCTAAAATTGAGAATATGGATAACCCATATTCTCACACCCCTATTTAGTTTTGCTAGAAAGTTTTTATAAGCTACCATGAAATGCATGCTTTAAGAATGACTTGCACACTTAGGTGAAGAAGATGAAGACATTATATACATTTTTCACATTTGATCTGCCCAGAGGCCCTGTGTATTCTAAGTAGCGAGCCCCATTTTACATATGAGGAAAATGAAAAACTTGTCTAAATCAGACAGCTCGTAGATGAGAAAGCCTGAACTTAATTGCAAATTTCTATTTTTAAACCCAGTACTTTTTCTGTTATACCATTGCTTCTTCATTGATTTATAGTTAACCGTTATTTTATTAACAGCTTGTTAATAAAAACAAAAACTACTCCCCAAGATGCCCCTTTCCTACTTGGGAGAATCAAAAAGTTGAGGAATCTCTTTCCCAACTCTATTTCTTGAGCACATTCCAAGACTTTTTGTTGTAGCTGCAATATACAGTTAGGGGTATTATTTGGATAATACAATTATTTCTGTAAATCCTGTTACTTTCTAAATAGGCCAAATTTAAAACCTAATACAGATGTCAACAGTCTTTGTAGTATACAATAAAGTGGAGATTTGCCAATTACCTGATAACCTTGATGAATATAGACAACAAAAATAGATGATTCAGTTCCTAAAGTAGATTTTCAAAGCCTAAATTGGTTAGGTTGAACTGTCAAGCTTGAGCAATTTAATTAATAATTGCCCCAACCTGGAATAATTTGAACTTAAACAAATTCCTTTTGGGATCTTAATCATCCAGTTTAACCATCTATATTGTTCCTATTAAGTAGACAATCACCAAATCTTTCCTTCAGTGCATTATGTAGCTCCAACTTTGGGTAAGCCTAATAATCTGTTCTAGGATTTTTTTTTTTCTTTCTCTCTCCCTGGATCTATTTCTGGCAGCCATTAAGATTATTCTTGCCAAAGTCCACATCTTAATTGGCAGTGAATGTCTAAAACAGTGATGTGTTCTTCTATGATTGGGCATTCCTAAGAGCACTATAAGTCACTGTATAAATATTACCTATACAATTGCTATTTAGACTATATTATTTATGATTAGTATCAGAGTAGAACTACTATTTTTTGGGTTATCCATATTCTCAATTTTAGGAATAAATGCCACATCTTCCCTCTTCCCTTGCAAACCTATCCTCATATTCTTTTATAGAAAATAATGCCATTGCTTCCAGATCAGAACATTGAGTTGCTGTTTGTAAATGTTTTATTTTAAGTACATCATATCTTTTTACCCAACAAAAAGAAAATTCTATTGTGTCAGCACCAGAAGGGACAATAGAGACACTTTTAAATAGTTATAGATTTAGTCAGGTGACTCAGTCACCAATAGGCCTGTCACTTTAACAATTGGCAGATGGTCTTATAAATTCTACTTTTGCTCAGACAGATTCAAGACATCTCTGGGAGCATTATGTGATAAGTATAAGAATTTCAAGTCTTTCATATCCCATAGAAGGAAGGCCTTTTTGGAATCTATAAAGAGATAGCAGATACACATTACAGCACTTTCCCAGTCAAATCACAAGGCAGGAAGCCTGTATAAAAGAAATTTTGATATTTCTGCAAAATCACAAAGCACAGGACATTTCCCTTTCATATTTAATAAAGATCTCCACCGTCAGCTGCAGCTGGTGATAAGTATAATATCTTTAAATGGTTAATCCAAGGATCATGGCTCAAGTACTTTATGTGGTTTGGAGCCAGGAAAGCTGTTAGTAGCCTCAGTGTGCATTTCATAAACCCAAGGAATTTTTTTTTGGTTTGGCTTTTTACTATATCTTAAATACTTTATTTTTCAGGGGAGAGATAAGGCCTGGTTCTTCACATAAAACTACAGCTTAGCCATTACTTAGTCTTTCTCTGTTAAGGAAAAGGTCCTGTCTGTGCACAGATGTCTCAGATTAAATTGTATCTCACAGTCCTTACAGTGCTCAGTACTAGATGAACTGCCAAAAGGGCCGTAGGCAAGAACTAAATTGCTTTGGTTTCAGTACACAGTGAATTTGGCTCAGACAAGCTGAATCAGTACATTAAATGCGAATCCCTCACAGATTTGAAAGCAGCCTTTAGCACAATTATTGACTGTGAGTGATGATTACGTCTAATTGAAGGAGACTTTTGCTACCTGTAGCTCAGTTGGAGTCCATGAGAGCCACAGCAAGGCACTGCATCTTAATTCAATGTTCCAGCTTGCGAGAAGCAATTGAACCTAAATCCTGAAGTGTGTACACATGGTCGATAAACTTTAATAAACTTTACAGGTTCAGTAACTAGGCTGAGTATATAATTCAATTTTTTAATTCAGGAAAGGAAAGTAGCTAACAAGTATGTTGGGCTACAATAATGTATTAGTTCATCTCATGCAGAGGCCTTCTCAGTAAAAGGAAAATATATCGTTTCATGCTTGTCTTTGGAACAAGTCATAAATCTGCCACTCTGTACACTGTATTAATGCTCTACAGGTGGGACATTACCAGGCTTCTTGGGCAAGAACCAACTTTCAGCAAATTTGTGAGGGAAACAAACTAATTTGACAATTTTGCATCTTTTGTTATGGAAGTTATGCCAATAATGAAAAGAAATGAATGGCTTTCCTAATAGATTCTGCTTCCCTCGCCCAGATCCTGCTACTCCTGACATGCTTTTATATCATAACAACCAGTCATATATAGGCTCATGATATGACTTAATCCTCCCCAAAAAGTTATTGATTTTTTCAGGGAACCAACATAGGTTTTCTCATGGGTCTTACATTTAGAATCTTATTTTACTTGTGTTTTCAAAAGAAAAAAAAGACTGCCAATATATTGGCCACGGGTGTCTTTTTCCTCACACACTGCTGTATTTGAACATACTGACATTTTCTAGTTAGAGAAAATTCATTTTAAATGAGAGCAATAGTCTTTGACATTATTTTAAAGAGGATTTTATGGCAGGATTTTAAATAAATTCCTTTCTTTCACTGAAAACTTAAACTATGCCTCCATGTGAAACAATTTCTCAAACATTGCACAATCTTTGTACATAGGCATGTTTGCTATTAATTTTCCTTGTGAAGAATGGGCTAATGGCCATATGGATTCACATTATTTTTTTTAAGGTTTGGAGCATTTGTTAGCATAATAAAAAACAACCCTACAAAAGATTGCATTATTTTGAAAATATCCAGATTAAAAAAAGAGATCAAATTTAGTTGGAGTAGTCACATTATTTCATGACTATTATAAGTATGCATAATAAATTGCCTAATGGAATTAGATGAGTTTGTGCATAAGAAGGTAAAACATCTGTATTTATTATAAATTCCATGACTGTGATTTGTCATGTGTGTCTCCCTCCTTACCGTGGGAAAGAACTAATATGTGAACCCCAGCCTAAAATTTAAAATAACTTAGGCATCACAAAATTGCAAAAGAACTTGAAATTAGTCTCTCTTTTGAGGTTCAATGTATATATAACCCTTGACCAGAATTTGAACTAAAGAAGATAGGAGGTTATTTCTTATTCCTAGAAGCATCATGATTTTGGCAAGAGTTTGGGATTGAGATTAAGAACTGAGATCAAATCAATTTGTCAGAAAACTGGGTGCAAAATTAGCTGTCTGACTTAAACAACCGTGGGCCGTTATTTTACATGTGTAGGCCACTGTCTTCTCAACTATAATAGGACAAAGTTGGACTCAGTGACTGACTTCAATTTTCCCTCTTAGCTCAATCTATGATTTCTCCTATTCCCTACTTTTCTCTATTCTCTAACGCCAATCACTAGATTATATCAATGAATTCTACTTTTGATTTTATCACTAACTATAGGCTATTGAACAAAGTCACTTAACCTCTCTCTGTATCTGACAAGCAAGTGAGATAGTATATATAAAGTGTCTTTGAAAAATGACAAGTGATTTTAAAATACAGTTGGTCAAAAAAAAAAAACCCAAAACTAATTGTCTCTTAGGCTTCAAGTCATACAAAGTACCCAAAAATAAGTGTTAGGCTGTTTTATAGACAGAATGACTATATTTAGTTCTTCCTTTTAAGAAAGGTTGCTGCTTGTCCTTTGTTTCAAAAAGTACCAAAGATGTCTTGACTCACGTGAGAATTAGATTTAAATAAATCAGAGTTGCACAAAGTTGTCAGTCTCACTCTTTCTTCAAATCCTTAAAGTCCAGTGGTGAAACAAAAGCCAGAACTTTCAGCACTGGCCTAAGATGAAATGAATGACCTTGGTGTCTTTGATGACCGACCAAACTTTAAGCTTTCCATAGCACCTGCTTCTTCTGCCTTCGTGGCCATTGGAACAAATTGTTCTCATCTGCCTGTTCTACTTGGAGAAGTCTTCACATATTTAAATTGTACATCCCTCTAACTCACCAGTGGATTTCCAGCTTGTTGATTATACTCAACAGGGTTAGCTTAATCTGCCAAGATGGTTTTACTGAGGTGTGGTGGCTACTGAAGAGACTGGAGCATCTTGGAGCCATAGGTTAGTGTTAGGTAGACACCTGTATAGATATATGTGCGTCCTGAAAAGGGTTCAGTAGTCCTCACAACAAAAGTGCTAGTATTTCCAGAACACCCTTCCTCTGAATAATGATGAAATTCAGTGGCAGACCATGTAGCAGTTTATTTAGAAGATAGAAAATGGGGATGGTTAACCTGTAGAAGAGAAGACTTAGGGTTGCTGACTTCTACAATTGGAGGGCTATCATACAAAACAGGAATTATTCTTGTTCATCTTCACTTCATTGGGCAAAGTTAAGAACAGTGAATTAAGTCATAAAGACTCATATTTAGATTCTATTAAAGGGAAAGCATCCCAATGATCAAAGCTATCCAAAAATGCAGTGGGTTGCCTCATAAACTAATACTATCTGAGATTTTTGTATTACTTGAAGGTTTGCAAAGTATTTTACATAAATTATCTCAATTGTCACAATTCTACAAGGTAAATAATACAAGTGTTATTGGAATCCTACTTTACAGATAACATTCAGAAGGAATAAATGATTGGTCCATCTTGTCCAAGTTCATCCATCTGAAGGAGAATTCCAAAGCAGGGTTGTTTCTCCTATGTTGTTTTCTCTTATCAATGAAAATTTTCAAGACAAAGCTGGTTGATGAATTGCCTAGTGTTTGATAGAGCAAATTCTTATTTGAGTATGGGTTATTAGACAAGGTTTCTGAAATCTCTTCCAACTCCGAAATTTTCTGATTCATTATTTTTTCTGACTTCTTTCTTTTTCATTCATTTAACAATTATTTCCTAAGCACCTAATATATGCAAAGCATTTCTAAGACACCTTAGAGACAGACTTAGCTGTATTATTGGTCCCTGCCCATGAGGAATTCACATTTTAGGTAGATATATTTGTGCCAATAGCTACCTGAGACTATAAGTAAGTAAAGTTTGTAATAAGTTTCCAATTGTATAGCACATATAAACTGTGCTGTGAGTTCAGGGAAGTCCAGGGTCATTTCAAGCTAGAGTGAAGATGATGTTGCTGGTAATAATAACTCACATCTCTGCATGGTATTTTAACATTTTTATAAACAATTTCACAAAATTGTGAGAAGGTAAGTTATAAAAGGATTGTTATTCCTACTTTACAGGAAGCTGACACTCAAAAAATTTGATTGGACCATGGTCAAATAGCTTGTAAATGTCAGAATCATGATATTCAGACAATAGAACAAGAATGTGATTTGACATTAGAAAATCTGGGCTTCTTTCCTGGTTTTGCTACTTATTAGTCATGAGATCCTAGGACTATTCCTTCACTCCTAAATCTGGATTCCTTAATCTGCAAAATTATCTCCATGAGAGATGTCAGACACTGCAACTTCCCATTGTAGTCAGAATCAGAATAAAATGTAATTAAAGAGTATTGAACAAAACAAATAAAAAAAATAAAATATAGATAATGGCTAATATATAGTTTTCTAGAATTCTATTCCCATATATACTATTTTTCCTCCACTCCCACCACTACAAAGACTTATGGCTTATTATGTATAACAGTGTCCAGTTTCTCTTTGAATTGAACATTACTGATTTATATAATTCCCAAGATTCCTCCTATTCTAAATTCTGTGGCAGAGAGAAAATGACATTTGAGCTAGTGAATGACACATAGAGCACCTGGCTTTTTTCCTTTCTGAAGTTATATTTACCTTTTTGCTATTTTTCTTTCCTAAAAAGTTAACTTTGTTAGAGTGGAAGTTCACCAAAAATTAGCAATTTTTTCCCCTCCAGGTAATTTCTAGAACACATAAACAATCCATAGCTTTCTCAAAAAGTTTGCTCTTATAACAGTTCCAGAATTATATGAAGTACAGCATTTTTGAAAATATGCTGATTGTTCAGATATTGAATTTTTAAAATAGACTGCTATATTATTATTCTTTCTCAAACATTTTGTAGAATTTTAAAGTTATGTATATTATAAATCATAATATAAAGACCCTAATCAGGTCATACCTTTTCAGTTCATTGATTCTATTACTGATGAAAAGAAGTGAACTAAATACAGTGCATAACAAATTTAGTTCTGCCTTTCATGAAAGCCATTATAACAGCTTAGTAAAGAGATGAGAAAACTTTTATACAAAAAATTCAAGTGTAAATTCTTTATCTAGGAATTCATGAGCCTGAATGACTGATGTATTTAACTATCACCACCTTTGAATTCTACTTATATGGAAATATTTTGGTAAACTTTCTTGGTAACACAGATAGAATGAGAGACAAATAAGAAGAATTTTCATTACCTGGTTTTTCCTAGCCCTTCTAAGAAATTAGTTTCCCTTTAAGATTCAATCCTTGTGTTAATGCATGCCTAATTTGATGAAACATTTTGTCTTGCTGGAGTTCACAGTACATCATATGAAGTGTATGGAAGCTTTATTCAGATTGTATTTAGGTTGTTCCATTCTCTTCTCATGAATAGTGAAGAAAGATCCACATTACTCTAAAAGTACACTAAAACCTGAACCCTGACTCTGTATCTGTATGAAAAGTGGTCAATTGTTCCAAGATGGTTTATGACTATAGTCTGTCAAACTAATCAGTGCAGTTTATAGTCAAGGTTCTTAAAACAAATAAACAACAACAAACAAACAAAAAACCCACCAAGGCCCATCTTTTTAAAATCAGTATCCATTTATTAATATTATATTACTTTAAGATGTCAAATTCTTCTGAAGAATTTGAATAAAGAAATCTTCAAAGTTGAATCAAGAAGACTATGACCAGTATAAAGAGAATGAACAAGGAAATATGCAGGAATAGTAATGTAAGCTTGTAATTGGAAGAATGAATTACTAGGGGAAGAAGAAGCATACACCCAAAATAAGATATAACTACTGAATAGGTCACATATTCCACTGGTAACCATCCAATGTAAAAAGCACATGAGGAAGACCTCCAGCTTTCTGGATAGATGTTCTGAGGCACATTTATGAGCAACATGGGCAAAAGTGACATAGTATGCGTATGGATGAGTTATCCATAGCATTAGAAGGAACTCCCTTTGATCTCATGAAGAGTATTGGGTTACTGGCTTGGACTGGAAGACTCTTAACATTTTTGATATGAGCCCCTTTGATTGTTCAGTGAAGTCTGTGGAGTGCTTCTTTGAATGTTTTCAAAAACATAAAAAAGATTACAAAGGTTAGCAATTATATTAAAAAAAAGTTATCAAAATATATTTAAAATTTTTTATGGGTATCAGGTTATAAATCTCTGGGTTAGAGACATAAAAATAGCAATCACTGAAAACTCTTTCATGTCAATAATTCCATCATTAATTTGACTTAAAATTATAATCTAGAAAGATTAAAAAACCTATTTCTTCTAGTTTTTGATTATTTATGCTCATAAACCATCTTGGAATCATTTGACCACTTACCATACAGATATAGAGTCAGGGTTCCGTGGTTAGTGTACTTTTAGGGTAATGTGGAACTTTTCTTACTATTCATGAGAAAAGAATGGATCAGCCTAAATACAATCTGAATGCTGAATCCCTATACTTCACGGGATATACTGTGAGTTCCAGCAAGACAAACTTTATGCTTCAGATACTTTCATTGTTTAATGTTTTTCTTGAAATGCAGACTTTAGAACAAATTTGTTAGTCATTGAACCTTTTAGCTGCTACTTCTGGCATGCTTGTATATTTTTATGCTACTTTTAAACATGGAATCATGCATAAACACATAGAGAAGAAAGACAAATGACAAGAATTGAATTTAAGAAAAAAAAACATAGTGATAAAGGAAGTTGCCAAGAAAACTTTACTTGATAAATATATCTTATTCATATATAATTGAGGGCAAATGTCAAATGTACTAGTAATATTGTAAAAATGAAAAAAAGAATTTCCTTCATGGGATATTAAGGGATATCATGTGCAATTCTCCTATCACAAAATATCCTATCAAGTTACAATATCCACATTATTTGAAGGTGCGAGTACAAACATTCTCTTTGATTCTTCCTTGATTGGGGATGGGAAGAGAAAGAAGGAGAGGAAGCTAAGTTTATGTCTAAGTTTACCTGGAGAATTACTCAGCCACAATTATATCCTACCTAGAAATAGTTAATTATTGAATAATCCTTGCTCAATCTAATTCTCCTTTCATCCACAGTACACTGGTTTTTATATGGAATATACTGGGATCTTGAGGGGACCTACATCTCTCCTTCTCTCCTTCTGTTGAATCTGACCGTTACTTTAATCTAATCTTAATTCCAAGAAGAAAATAATAGAATCTAAAAGCAGACTCCTGAGTAGTGGTAGTCAAAGAGGGAAATCTAGCTTTCTATTAGATAGGAAATTATATCCTTCTTCCAAGATGGGAGAATTATAGCTTTTGTACTCTCAACAGCCTTTCTTCCAGACTTTTTCTGCTCTGCTTCCTTCACTTTTTCTCCATTTTTTCCTCCTTTCAGGCTGGCCACCATTTGAATTGCACAGAGCAAATGAATGTATAAGACCTCCTGGTTAATTCCTCCCTGTATAGGTTAAAAGAGATTTCCCCTTTCAGTGAAATGAGAGGCTTCTCCAGAGATAGTTTTAATTTTCTATTTTATGGGTCAATACTCAAGTGCTTTGAATGTAGTAGGCACTTAATAACCACTTGATGAATTATTTAAGTTTTACAGAACAAATATGCATCTTTTGTCTATAAAATATTTTCCTCGAGGAAAGTGTTTTGGGGAGAAAATAAATCAAACTGTAAATTCAACTGGCCATTTTATAAGATTCAACCAAAAGAGTTTTCTGGCAAACACTAATTATATCAGAGCTAATCACTAAAAAGAAACAAACTTATTTTGAACTATTAAAGCTGCCACTTGATGGACATCAGGAGTGATTTATTGTGTATTTATTTTTGAACAAACACAGCTCATCAGTATTTCAATTATATATCCATATTGGTTCTTCTAAACTTCTGGAACATTTTATTCTTTAATCCCTACCAAAAGAAAGCATGCATTGATATAAAATGGAAGTGTGGCTTATATGAAGTTTATCTAGTGAAGGTACTGACCGATTAATCATGTGAAATATCAACTCTGTCGCCTAGATGATTGAAAAACATTCCTTCCTGCATAATATCTCTTTGGATTTTGTTTGAACTGCTAGCCTCAAAACATCAGCTGGTGCAGTTCAGATAATTTTTCATTATAAAAATAATTATAGGCTAAACACAGTTAATAAAACATTAAGTGTAAATCTGAATATTTTAAAAAGCATGTCCTTTCAGAAGTAGCTCCTAATGAATTTTGATGAAAATCCCATCATTATCTAACCCAAAATAAGTAGACATGCTTATTACAAACAATTGAGAGATTGATGAATTAGAAAAATAATTTTAACAAGGAAATCATGATTCTGGTCACTTTGCTTCACAAATCTGATGATCAGAAAAGAACAATGAATAAAATACAATAAAATAGATTTCTTCTAAAATAAGTGTGTTTTGCCAAATTTTTAATCCACTTAAAGTTTGAGAATGTATTAAACTATCTAAAATCCTTTAGTTTTGAAATGACTATATCGAGAAATTTCTAGGAAAACAGTAATATATGTTTATAGAAAAAGGAAAATTTGAAAGTTTTAGAAGGATGGTTCATCTTAACTACAAGAATGTGTACTTTTTGTTTTTCCCTTCACCTTGAAATGACTATGTCTAGCATGCCTAGGTTAATTCAAGGAAATAACAACAACAATAACAATAACAAGAGCTAACTTTTATGTAGCACGACAGAATATTTATATATATTATTTAATTTAATTGTCACAACAACCCTGTCTGTGAGGCAGGGCCAGTTGTTGTCCCCATTTTATAAAAGAGACTATCAAGGGTGAAGGATATTAAATGCATCACTTTTAGAGTTTGAAACAGGATTCCAACTAAAGTCATCTGATTTGAAGTCCAACACACCATCTGCTGCTACACCTAGCTAAGAAAGTTATAAAGTACTGTTTTTTCATCAGTAATCCTTTTTCATCTTCTTTATTTTCACTCCCACTACTCCATTGTCAGGGGTCCACTTACTATGAACCAATGATCTGATGCTATTTCCAGGTACCTAAGACTCCCATATTGGGATGGGTAGCTTCTCCCAGGTAAGTGACCTGGCTTCCTCTGGTGTTTGCCATTGCTATGTAATGAAAGCATATGCCTTCATTATTACTCCACATTTCTGCTAACACTTACCAGTCCTATTTTTTTATTCCCTCAGGGATAAGTTCAGTCTTTTCCAGTGATCATTTTACCTATTTCATATACTAGTCTAGGGTATTGTACTAATAAACTGTGAATAAAAATATTTTTCTTCTTAACTCCTTCCTCCTTTTTCTAAATAGTTTATATTTTCAAAGTTGCTTTCTTAACATAAAGTCTCTAACAGAGACTTGGAAAGTCTTGGTCCTTTTCTGTCTAATCCAAAAAAGCTATTGATGATCATGGGAAGGATTTAAACCATAAAATGGGAAGAGTAGCATTACAAAAGACTAATAATGATCTTTTGAAGCCTCTACAGCTTTGTAGGAGACTTGAGACTGTCCACACTAGATAGAGTGACCTTATTTTCTAGTCATACCATTAGGACTCATGGTCTAACAAAAGAATAAGCTTCTGGCAAAGCCTTATTAAAAGTACATTTTCTCTTCTTGACATCAAGACTGTTGCAGAAAATGAGGGACATATGGTCTTTGTAAACATAGATGACTTTGTCATCTGCCTATGCTAGGGCCAGGTCAGTTCACAGCACATTCTTCTATTATCTCCTTCAAGATTCCAATATTCACATGAATATGAAAAACGGCTGACTGTCCTCGGGAGACAGAAGGGCCTGCACCTCATCTTCAATTTGCATTTGCATGATATTTGAATCTTTCCAAATCAGGCTGTTGTCATAAATGTAATTCTGCAGTGGGGTACAGGAAGCTAGATGGAGTCTCATGAGGGCACAGATATTTTTCATGACCATTCCCAAGCTTCTTGAGGGGAGCCTTAAACTATTTTTTTTCTTTCACCATAGTTTCCTGTTACAATGATGGGCATGGAGGAGGCCACAACATTAATATTTATTGAATTGAATTGAAATGAGCTATTTCTAGAAACGGTATCCAAGCACTCCTGCCACAGGGACAGCTGTAGCACCTGTGTGGGGGGGAAAAATTTCTCTCACCCTGGCTTCTACAAACATCTCCCAGGCCAGCATATGTTTATACTAGTCTGGTCCTCCTTGCCTAACCCCCCACGGTGAATTGGCTTTCTTATTTTGATGATTCTAGTGCAAATGAAACAGAAACATATGGAGTAAATTTCCTAAAAAATCACACATGATTTGACAAATGAATAGAAGTGTTTGGCAAAATGTGTTTAGAAGTCTCTCTTGCCTAAAAAGTTGGTGGAAAAATAACTGCAAGATGTCAAGAAACACAAGGCATGGCCTTCTTTGCCTGCCATTGGCACCAAAAGATCAAAGACCACCAGTTTTAATTAATGCAGAATTCTATACAAGCTAGGAGAAGGTTTCCTAGTCACATTCAACAAGCAAATCTGAGTAGGGAAAATGAAATATTCTCTCACTAGTGCTTTGGGGTTGTGAACAATTTGAGCCCTCTTTCAAATAGTGCCAGACTCCAAGAGGGAAATGCTACAATTCATACCCATGTTTATAGTAACAGAGGCAAGGGTTTAGAGAAGAATAAAATGTATTACAGTGAAGATTGAAATTTTCCCTCAGGCAAACCTCAGGAATATATATATTTAATCTGATCAGTAAGGTTAGATTTAGGAATCTCTTGGAAACTGGACTGTCCTAAAGTTTAAAAGCACATGAAGATCTGTTTGGGAATGTATGTGCCTAAATTAGCATTGAAGGTATTTCATTTAATTCTTAATAGTACAGACTAAAAGTTACAGTTGGTTTGTCCTTACCCTGAAGTGTTCACAGGATGGAATAGCCTTTGTCTGCTTACCCACATCAACAAAACAAGATTAGGACTTTTATGATGCTAGAACACATAGTCACTTCAAGACCAACTCTGAAAGGGCTGACAACTGAAAAATCACACCATCAAATCAATAGGACAGGGGTGATCTCAAGTGACTTTACAGAAGACTTAACTCCTACAAAAGTGCTGGGACAGATACACCTATAATCCAGGCCATGATTCACACAAAACTTCAAAAAGAGTTACTTTCAAAATAAGCATCCCAAATAATCCAAAATATTTCTTTTCTCAGATTCCTACATTCATTTTAACAAGCATCAAACCCTGGCTTCCTTCAGGACTCAGAACCAACATTACATTCCTCAGGAGACTTTCCCTGCTCCCTCTACTCCAAAGAATTGGCCCGGTGTCATGTTGTTAGAGAAGGCCGTCCATTTAACAGTTTCTGACTACATCAATAGCACCAAGGAACTTGGCTGTGACTACCAAAGTTTCTGACCTGTTCTGCAGCTTAAATACTCCAATTAATCTCTTTTTTTTTAATTTAATTTTATTTAATAATAACTTTGTATTGACAAAATCCATGCCAGGATAATTTTTACACAACATTATCCCTTGCAATCACTTATGTTTCATTTTTTCCCCTCCCTCCCTCCTCCCCCACCCAAGATGGCAAGCAGTCCTATATATGTTAAATATGTTGCAGTATATCCTAGATACAATACATATTTGCAGAACCGAACAGTTCTCCCGCTGCACAGGGAGAATTGGATTCAGAAGGTAAAAATAACTCAGGAAGAAAATCAAAAATCAAATAGTTCACATTCATTTCCCAGTATTCCTTCTTTGGGTGTAGCTGTTTCTGTCCATCATTTATCCAATGAAACTCAGTTAAGTCTCTTTGTCATAGAAATCCACTTCCATCAGAATACATCCTCATACAATATCGTTGTCGAAGTGTATAATGATCTCCTGGTTCTGCTCATCTCACTTAGCATCAGTCCATGTAGGTCTCTCCAAGCCTCTCTGTATTCATCCTTCTGGTCATTCCTTACAGAGCAATAATATTCCATAACATTCATATACCACAATTTACCCAGCCATTCTCCAATTGATGGGCATCCATTCATTTTCCAGTTTCTAGCCACTACAAACAGGGCTGCCACAAACATTTTGGCACTCCAATTAATCTCTGTACTTTCATCAAAATACTTAAGAAAATCCTTTGCAATTTAAGGCCAATAACTAAATGTAAGTGTCTATGCCAAGAAATATACAATCAGTGATTAGGAGCTGTTTTGTCAAGTTAAATTTTTTTTAAAAAGGATATATATTAACAGTGAAGAAAAAAATACCCAGAGTCTGATGCCAGTTCCCTTCTTGATCTTAAGTCTTTGATATCTTCTACATCCTTTAATTTAAAAGAAAGACAATACCCCAGAGTTTATTTTCCTTTAAAATCTAGAACTCTGATCCCCAGTTTGAGGTTATAGACTACTATAAGGTCTCCAAGAGATCATAGAATGACCCTCTGGAAAGGTCTGAGGAGATAGTTTTACACAGGTAGTTAGAGGTCTTCATGGATCACATAGGATGTGAGCTCTATTCTTAGTCCTTTTATATCACCCTCTCCTCTTCCTAACTGTAAAGAGAGAGGAGGCCAACTGAATATAACTAGAGAAGCTAAAAATTCTCAAAGAAGGCTCTCACTTTTTCCCATGCTATAAATTAATAATTGCAATGGTTCATGTTGGTACAGAAGGACAAATGGAGAGTAAAAGAAAGAAAGTAGATTCTAAAATAATTATCTAGACTAGGGCTTTAATCACTCATAATGTAGTTGTGGTCAGAATATCCTTTTAAAAAATCTAATTTATCTGTTTTGTTTCATTTTTAGGACTAAGGATTGTAAAATTTTCATTAAGGGACACACAAACATACATACAGACATACACACAATGAGAACCATTTCTCTATAACAAACAAAAAACGAAGCAGGCAGAGTGAAAATAGTGAAAACTAAGACTAGGGATGAATTGGATTGGGAGAGGAAGTCAAACCAGTTAACAAAAATAGACCTGCCCCAATTTTTAGTACAAAAGCAGGTGGGCAGGTGAAGTTGCAGGTGGATATGTTATCATTATCTACTTTCAAATCTGCTTTAATAGCAGATAAAATATGATTTAATGAACAAAAAGTACCAGGGAAATCCCCACATACCTTCTACAAAGGGCAGATGAGAGTTGAATTAAAGTCCTTTATGGCAGTAATTATCAGTGATTCAAGAACCATCAATTATTGGTTATTTAACATCATCAAATAGAATTTTTTTAAAGGTCCAACAATAGGAAATGCCCATTAGTCTTTCCTCCATTCTGTTTTGTGAGGGAAAGTAAACAATCCAATATAATTGAGGATCATCAATTTGATTTGCATTCTATAGCATCATGGAAATAGTGACTGTCATATAGGGCAGTGTATTTTATTAATTCCATATATTTGAGAAATGGCTAGAAATGATAACATGTTTTCTAGGTTAGAAATCAACATGAAGCCCACACACTTGTAATTTTAAACCATTGGGAATTAAAATGGCAAACATTCAGAAGGCTGTTCCTAAGACATCAAAAAAAAAAAAAAGATGTTCCAAAATTTGGGGATGAGTTCATTGTCCATGAATCATAAACATATGACTTAAACTTCCTCAAAAATCCATGCTTAGAATTTAATGAAAGCTGTACTTGGCAAAATGTAGGATGGCTTTTGCCAGAGAGACAGGGTTTGAAGAATGGCTGAGATGCTTAGTTCACCATGGTGTGTTTAGGAAGTGTCCTTACCTGTTAACCAAGCTCAAGAAAGCATTCAGTATTTTCATTTTTTTTGTGTGAAAATAATGGCCCAAAGCAGAGTAGAAAAGATGGCTGTAGTTTGTCTATAGTTCTTATCCACTTCTTATATCCTTTTTAAATCTAGAGTTTTGATTTTCAATTTGAGGCCATTAACTACAGTGAAGTCTCTAAGAAGTTGCAGAATGATCCTCTGGAAAGGTCTGAGATGATGGCTTTGCACAGGTAGATAGAAGTCTTCATAGATCACATAGGATATGAATACTACTCTTAAGTAATTTTATACCACCCTTCTCTCTTCCTAGCTGTAAAGAAAGAGAAGGCAAGGGGATGTAACTGAAGAGACTGATGATTCCCAAAGAAGGTTTTCATTTTTTCCCCTGCTATGAAAAAGTAAGTACAATGGTTCTAGTTGGTAGAGTGGGAAAAATGAAGAGTAAAATTAAATGTTCTAGATACATAGAATAGTCATCTAGGATGAGTAGACATTTCATTTTGCTTCCCAACCATCTAAGGGTAACTGTTAGGTTCTGGTCTGGAGTTAGGAAAAGCTGAGTTCAAATCAGGCCTTGGATATTAATTAACTATGCAACTGGTAAAGCCACTCAAATCAGGTTTACTTTTGTTTCCTCATCCATAAAATGGTGATAATAATAGCACTCCTTTCCCAAGGTTGTTATGAAATAAGTGCTATATAAATGCTAGTTGTTGTTATCATCATTATTGTTGTTGTTATCTATGACTGTGCCTTTCATTTCCTTCTATCTGCTTCTCTTCTGCCACTAAAAATTATCTGTCCTACAATTCTTTTTCTTAGAGCCAAGCTCTATCCTATTCCCTTTCTAAGGGATGAATTAGAATATATGATAACTAAAGTAAGTTGGGAATCCTGTGCAAATATCAGAAGACTAACAGGGATTTTTACTTTCCAAAGTAACAAGCACATTTTAATTGTGACTTTTTGTGGGGAGAAGTCTTCTTCAACTAGATTAACATTTATTAAATAATTCCTATGTGTAAGGCAGTGTAATGGACAGGTAGAGATCCTGTGTCAGAATCAGTACCACTTTTATTAAAATCATTCTTCAGACACATACTGTTTATGGGACCCTAAGCAAGTCATTTAACTGTTTGATTCCTAAGGCAACTCTTATGGCAAATTTAAGAACAGTTACTAATCTGAATTGATAGCAGGAATTTCCTCACTGGGTGTTGTATACACTAATGAAATCACAGATCCAGACCACAAAGTTTGGATTGGTTCTAACTGGGGTGAAATGGAAGAAAAGAAAAGCTGGTAGAAAGCTATTACAATAATTCAGAAGGATAAAGTGATGCACCTGAGTCAGGAAGATCTGAGTTCTAATCTAGATTTAAACACTTACTAGCTATATGATCATGGGCAAGTCATTTAAGCTCCATCTTTAGTTTCCTCATCTGTAAAATAAAGATAACAATAGCCTATTTCCTAGGGGTATTATGAGGGAATAAAAGAATTAGACCAATATTTGTAATGTTCTCTACAAACCTTAAAATGATAATAAAAATTACTAATCTCATTATTATTTACTATCTCTACCTAGATGAGAAATAATGAGAGTCTAAAACAGAGTGGCATATGGTTAAGTGAAGAGGAAGGAATAGGTGTAATAAACAGTAAGGTTGAATCAACAGAATTTGGCAGCAATTATGTGACTGAATTTGAGAGGTAAGGGAGAGAAAAGAGTTAAAGGTAACTTTGAGTTTTCAAATCTAAATGATTAGATTCACAATATTTTTTTTTTGAAAATGTGACCATTGATAAAAGTTATTCGCTATTACAGATAACATGTGATATTTCAAAGTTTGGAAAACATTTTTCCAAATACTATCTAGTTTACTCTTCACCTTGTGGGTGGATGCTATTATTGTTACTTCCATTTTATGGACATGGAAACTAAGGCTAAAAAATTAAGTGCTTTGCCCAAGCTGACAAAGTGGGAAGCCTAAAAGGTAGTATTTAAAGTTAGGTTTTTCTGTTTTTCCATCCATCCCAGAAGATGATGTCTTTTGTCTAGTGAGTTTGAGGTGCTAGTGAGAAATGCACAGGAAACATTTTGAACATGGAGAACTAGAGCACAGATATGAGTCCAAAGAGAAATATAGATCTAAGAGTCATTTTCATAGATTGGATCTTTTGAATCATAGGAGTACTCAAGGAAAAGAAGTCAGAGAGTGAAGGAGAAGGCTTATTCCTTATGATGGCAATTTCAGGTATGTAGAAAGGGAAGGAAATGTTATAGTGGGAAAGTGTATCTTTAAGCACTCTTCAAATTATAGTGTATAAGGAAACAACTATTTGGTCTATAGATTGGCACTTTCTTTTCAATCCATATTCTTTTCCTTAGCTAGATCATATGCTTCCAAATGGCACAGAGTATTTTACACCATTTTATATCCTCAGTACCTAGTATAGGGTTCTTCAGCTGGTAGATGTTCTATAAAAGCCAATTAGTAAATAGCTATTGTGGGCAATGGGGATAATGAATTATCACATCTTGATATTTGTATGGACTCTATATAATGCCTTTTTTCTGCTGGTCATTAAAAATGGAAGGTGGGAACTGAGATAGATCATGAATATCTAAACTATTCTAGAGATATAGGAGAAACCTATGGCCTTTTTCAAGGCAATAGAACATTGTTTACTCTCACCTTCCACAAGAAGTCTCCTGATCTCCCTTAACACTAGTGCCTTCCCTCTGAGATTATTATCAATACTATTTTGTTTGTATATAGTTGATTGCATGTTGTCTCCTCCATTAGAATTTGAACTCCCTAAAGACAAAAACTGTTTTTACTTTCTTTGTATCTCTAGCACTTAACATAATGCCTGGCACATAATAGGAGCATAATTGCTTGGTGATATGACCTTTTTTAAATAACTTTTTATTGACAGAACCCATGCTAGGGTAATTTTTTACAACATTAGCCCTTGCACTCACTTCTATTCCGATTTTTCCCCTCCCTCCCTCCATCCCCTCCCCCAGATGGCAAGCAATCCTATACATGTTAAATATGTCACAGTATATCTTAGATACAGAAGGTAGAAATAGCCTGTGAAGAAAAACAAAAAATGCAAACAGTTTACATTCATTTCCCAGTGTTCTTTCTTTGAGTGTAGCTGCTTCTGTCCATCATTGATCAATTGAAACTGAGTTAGGCCTCTTTGTCAAAGAAATCCACTTCCATCAGAATACATCCTCATACAGTGTCGTTGTTGAGGTATATAATGATCTCCTGGTTCTGCTCATTTCACTTAGCATCAATTCATGTAAGTCTCTCCAAGCCTCTCTGTACTCATCCTGCTGGTCATTTCTTACAGAACAATAATATTCCATAACATTCATATACCACAATTTACCCAGCCATACTCCAATTGATGGGCATCCATTCAATTTCCACTTTCTGGCCACTACAAACAGGGCTGCCACAAACATTTTGGCACATACAGGTCCTTTTCCCTTCTTTAGTATCTCTTTGGGATGTAAGCCCAGTAGTAGCACTGCTGGATCAAAGAGTATGCACAGTTCGATAACTTTGGGGGCATAATTCCAGATTGCTCTCTGAATGGTTGGATTTGTTCACAATTCCACCAACAATGCATCAGTGTCCCAATTTTCCCGCATCCCCTCCAGCATTCGTCACTTCCTGTCATCTTAGCCAATCTGACAGGTGTGTAGTGGTATCTCAGAGTTGTCTTAATTTGCATTTCTCTGATCAATAGTGATTTGGAACACTCTTTCATATGAGTGGAAATAGTTTCAATTTCATCATCTGAAAATTGTCTGTTCATATCCTTTGACCATTTATCAATTGGAGAATGGCTTGATTTCTTATAAATTAGAGTCAATTCTCTATATATTTTGGAAATGAGGCCTTTATCAGAACCTTTAACTGTGAAGATGTTTTCCCAGTTTGTTGCTTCCCTTCTAATCTTGTTTGTAGTAGTTTTGTTTGCACAAAGGCTTTTTAATTTGATGTAATCAAAATTTTCTATTTTGTGATCAATAATGGTCTCTAGTTCATCTTTGGTCACAAATTTCTTCCTCCTCCACAAGTCTGAGAGATAAACTATCCTATGTTCCTCTAATTTATTTATAATCTCATTCTTTATGCCCTAAATCATGGACCCATTTTGATCTTATCTTAGTATATGGTGTTAAGTGTGGGTCCATGCCTAATTTCTGCCATACTAATTTCTGCTTGGTGATATGATTATACCTTTTACTAGATTCTCTTAATTTAGAAATATGCATTGGGCTAGCCAAGCAGGGAGTAATTGAGGTTTTTTCCTTTGTAATATTTGAATTATTCACAATAGGTGGCCACAGAAAAATCTACTATGAAGGGCAACATACTGTAGTATCAACAATCAGTACTTTTCAAAGATTTCTTTTTTGGAGAACATAAGAACTTTTCTCCTTTTTCTAGTCTACAAAGCCACAAAGAACAAATCTAATCCTTCTTCCATTGGACAGGCCTTCAAATACTTACAGATATTTGTTATTACCACTTCTCAAGTTTTCTTTTCTCTAAATTTTCTTTGTTTACTTCAACTAATTTTTATATGAAAAGAAAGCACCTAGGAGGTGCTTAATATATTTTAGATGAATTGCTGAATCAAATCTAAACCATACTCATATTTTAAGACTAGAGTAATCCCCACTTCTTCCAAGAAAGTTTCCTGGATCATTCCAGTCCAACTGATTGTCCTCTGAGCTGTGATAACACTTAGTTGTCCATTAGTATTACATGGTTTAGTATTTAACTGTTCTTTCATTGTTACATGTAGGTTAATTCTCTCTCTTCCACTTAGGGTGAGGATCTTATCCTTCTTTTAAATCCTCCCCCTGCATATAGCTCAGTGTTGAGCAAATAGTAGGCACTCAGTAAACACATGTCAATTGTTGATTGATTATTTGGAAGAGGTTTTTGTAGTGTGAGCAGCTTCTGTCATTCTAATATCTTAAACAGGGTACTACCGGAAGGACAGAGTTCACCAATCATTAACCATTTGTAGAGCAAACACCAGAAACTGACAGAGAGCACTATGTACTCATAGAAATAATTTATAATTTATGAACACTTTAAGATTTACAAAGTCATTATTATCCCTACTCATTGATAACTTATTGAGGCTCAGATAGGTTAACTTTCTTGATGGTGGCCATATACCTAAGAAGCATAAAAATATATATTTTACTCAATGATCCAGACTCTTAGTCTTAGCTTTCTTTCTTTTTTTTTAAATTGATATCTTTTGTGTTTATTTAATTGTGCTTTAAAATATTTTACATTACATACCCCAATCTTCCCAGCCTTAGTCCTTGAAAGAAAGAAGACTATTAAAGGACAATAATAGTTACATCTTAAACCTCATGATGTATGTCTCCTCTAAAGAAGGGAGTATAATTCATCTTTAATGTTCCATAATTAAGATGAGTAATTACCTGGATCAATGTGATATCTTCCAATGGAGTTTTCTTTTATATTTTCATGCTTATTTTGTGAATTGTTCTATTGGTTCTGCTTATTTTGCTGTTTCAGTTTGTGTAAATTTTCCTAAATCTCTCTGAATTTTTCAAGCTCCATTTCTTGCAGTATAATTATGATCCTTATAGTCATATATGACAATTTTTTCAGCTGTGTACCCACCTACAGGCATCCTTTATATTTTCAGAATTGTTTTACCTATAAAAGGAGGGGAAAGAATAAGCATTTTTTATCAATATTAAGAATAAGAATTTAATAAGTTACTGCTATATGCCAGGCATTCTTAAGCATCTTAATAAGTATTATCTCATTTGGTCCTCACAATAATTTTACAACTGAAGAAAATAGAGGTTAAGTGATTTGCTTAGGATAACAGAACTAGGAAATATTTGAGGACAGATTGGAATGCAGGTCTTCCTGACTCCAAGCCTAGCAATCCACTCACTTCATGGCCTAGTTGCCTTGATGAGAAATCTAAATGCACAGAGGTAAAATGATCATAGTTGCACAGTTGTTAAATGATAGAGCCAATATTAGACCCTAAATCTGTTTCCTCTCATTGTAGTATTGTTCCTACCATACCATGATGATAACTGTGATATGTTTTTCTTAATTCTGTCAGTCCTATTTCCCTCTGGGCTAGGATGTTTTATTTGTTGGGGATATTGTGAATAAATGCCTTTTTGAATTTTAGAGCATACGAGGGCAGTGTAATTAGGGTGAGATTTGTCCAGTGAAGTTTAGAAGAATGGAGAAATGTTGTCTTGGATGTTTACCTTTCTGTTTCTGATTATTTATTGATGTCAAAGATCATATTTCTCCTCCTCATAATGGCACGTATCAAAACAACAATCTATTGAGAATATTGTTGATGATTTTTAAATTAACTATTTTCCCTTGAAATTGTGATTTGAGAACTGTCCATAGATGGTATATTGAAAGATCACTATGGATAAGGGTATGGGCTTCATGATAAAGCCCATCAATGACACTTTTTTTTTCTTAATAGTATTTTGTTTTTCCGAATAAAAGCAAAAGTAGTTTTCAACATTCACCTTTGCAATGCCTTTTGTTCCAAATTTTTGTTACTCTCCCCCCTAAGATAGCCAGCAATCTGATATAGGTTAAACATGTGCAATTTTTCTAATCATATTTCTATATTTGTCATGCTAAGCAAGAAAAATCAGATCAAAGGAGGGAAAAACATGAAAAAGAAAAATAAAACAAGCAAACAGCAACAACAACCAAAAGTTGAAAATACTTTGATCCATATTATGTCTCCATAGTTCTCTCTCTGGATGTAGATGGTATTTTTTATCACAAGTCTATTGACAGTGTCTTGAATCACCACACTATTGAAAAAAGCCAAGTTTTTGACATTCACCTTTGCAAAACCTTGTTTTACATTCTTTCTCTCTCTTTCTCTCTCTCTCTCTCTCTCTCTCTCTCTTCTCATCACCCTCCTCAAAACAAGCAACCCAATTTAGGTTAAACATGTGTAAACATTTAAACATTTTTCCATGTTTGTCATGCTGCGCAAGAAAAATCAGATTCAAAAGGGGAAAAACATGAGAAAAAACATGTAAACAATAACAACGAAAATGGTGAAAATATTATGATTTAATCTACATTGAATCTTATTTCTCTTTTGATGAGATGAATGGCATTTCTTGAATGAACCCAATTTGGCATTTATGTTGATCTCTATGAATGAGATAGAATATTATTGTACTGTAATAAATGATGAGGGAGATACTTTAGAAAAAATATGGGCAATTTGATATAAGCTGATGCAAAATGAAGGCAGCAGAACTAGGAAAACATTGTATACAGTAATAGCGATATTGTAATGATGATCAACTGTGAAAGAGTTAGCTATTCAGATCAATAAAATAATTCATGACAAGCACAAAGGACTCATAATGAAAAAATGCTATCCATCTCCAGATGGAGAACAGATGAACTTTAAGTGAAAATTGAAACATATTCTTTCACTTAAAAAACATATAATATAGCTAATATGAAAATATGTTTTGCATGACTTCTCATGCATATGGACATTGTATTGCTAGATTTATCAATGGGTCAGAGAGTAATGAGAAAAGGAGAGAATTTGGAACCAAAAATAAAAATTAAAAAGAATTAACATAAATTTTAAAATTAAAACAATATCCATCCTAATGAAAAATTAAAACTGCCCTAGAAGTAAGTTCCCATCTAATAAGTGGATCTTTTTAGAAAGAGATAACCATCTTTGAGAGTCATTGCTATATTACAACAAGAGTTGACTTCTGCTTTGCCTTGTAGGCAATTTGTAAGGACAATTGCATAGTTGTATACTGATGCACTTTCCTAATGAGGCTCTGAGAACAAGATGATTGCTGAATTCTCTTTGCTGAACTTCCAAAGTCATTAAGATTACATAAAGTTCTGTTTCAAGTGTGTAATAACACCCTTCTGGGAGAAATTTCCCTTTCTTATTTCATGGGGGTATTGCAAAAGTATCTTAGGAAGGCACTAACTTACTCCACTAGGAGTCAATGTCCAATGCATTAATACTATTAACTGTGAAGATTAAAGTCCTTGATGCCTTCTAGGCAACAAGATTTTGGGAGCCATTCCTTGTAGCATGCAATAATTTTTATTAAAATAAACCTATGAAATAATCATAATTTCATGTTGAACAAATTAAAGATTGCAACACTTGGGAGAAAATAGATGTTCCATTGTTTTGTTTATTAAGTTGTTTTTAAGATTTAAAATTCTATTTTTAAGATTTAATTATCAAAATTACCCATTAATACTTCCCTATTTTGGAAAAAAAAAAAGGATAAAGAAAAGAAATAGTAAATTTTCAAATGGAAAACTGCATCTGGAAAATATTTTAAAAATTGTTTTGATTACATGCGTCTACTTCAAGAATCTGTAGAAGAATCCCTTTACCAATGGAAATTGTGACCTTTCTACACCTTAGTAGAAGGCATAGCAGAATGAAATTATCTCAATGATAAAATTAGATAAATTAGAGAAAAACAATAATTATCATTATCATTAAATGAAATCAAATTTTCATAAACTAACAATATTATAATTATTTATAAATAAAACAAGAAAAAACCTCATATATTAATAATAATACTACTAAGTGTGATATTGAAGGACATGCCTAATAAAAGTCAGAGAGAACCACATAGTATTCAATATTGAGGCTATTCAGGAAGCTGTGGCAAGGATTTTGAATGGACACTGAGTACTTGATGGCAACTAAAAAGGGGCTAACCACTGAAAGGATATACAAGCTGGAGTATGTACTCTCACAAACACTGTTTTAATGAGGATTCAAAAGTTTAGTCTCTATAGTTGTGGAAGAAGAGTGATGACATAGAGGGCAGGAGATATACAGTAATATAAAACCTGTTCTTTATAGCAGAGCCTCTGACAGTGCTAACCACTTGGCCTCCACTAGGGATCCCTACATATAATCTCTACTGTTATCTATTGACTAACTCAGAATTGGCATTTAGAGTTCTTTTACAGATTAGTGACACATTTTCCAGATTATTGTCAAGGACTTAGAATATTAGAAGGGAGACGTAATATCATTTCATTTGGACTCAGTGATTATAACACCTTAATTAAAAATATAATCTTGAGGCTAGAAGAGATAAAGATAAGCTTATGTACTCATTGAAAAAATATCCTTAAATATAATTCATTTAACAATAACAACAATAACAGAACAGAGCATTGTTCTAGGTATAAAGTTTAGATTAGACATGATTGTTACTTGAAATACCTCTCAAACTGAAAGGGAAATAAGACTTCAAAACAGACCACACAGTATCATATGATAATTGTTTTTAGAAAACTGCAGATGAGGCTACTGTGAGGTCTGAGTGGAAAAGTGCTGACCCAAACATACATGTGGCATACCAGTTAAATCCTAAAGATAAGATGAGGCTTTTTAAATGAACAACATTAATAAGTCACATAGTACCCAGGGAGGCAGCACAGCAAAGGATCCTTGAATCCTCCAGAAAACCTAAATTTAAATCCTGCTTTGACATATACTAGCTATGTGAGATGGGCTAAGGTCATTTAACCACTCAGTGCCAAAGGCAACTCTTTAAGAGTACTCTAAGAGTAAAATATTGATATAATTTAATAGAAGTATTGTCCGTTAATGGGGCATGGAATCACAGGTCCAGATTGGTGAAGTAGTTGATAGGAGGAATAATACTTATATCCAAAGCCAGTAGACAGTCAATGGCTAGTTGTTCTTATTGAAAACAAGATATTTATGAAATTTAAATTTGTCTGAGCTTTTCAGCTGCTAATTGCTGGTTATACTACTGCTAATATTAAAAAAAAGTTATCACTCCTTGAGGATTATTCTGAAATTAACATCAACAATATGAAATTTCTATTACGGAATTTCCTAACAAGTTAAAGGACTTTACTATCCATTAAAAATTCTGATTGCACATTTCTCTTTTATCATTCAGTCACCTACTCAACCTAAAAAATGAAGATATTATTAAGTCTTTCCCCAAATGTATCTTCTATTGATCTTATGACCAGGACTTTTTCACAATTTGCCTATAATCTTAAAAATGAACCCATAAATGTTTAGTCCTTTACTATCTGCCTTATTATGTTTTGCCAGTTTGATGTAAGGCATCTTTCTGATATCCTTCTTAACATAAATCAAACATGATTAATAGCTTAAGAAATCAGGTTGGTTTGGATCTTTAGGTGTAGTGGGTATGAACAGTAGAATGTCATAGAAGTCTTTAAGAAAACGTCATTATGAGTTATCTAAGCATAAAATAGGAGAGAAATCTCATAATTTTCTATAAGGCATTAATCACATTATCTTGACCATAATATTAGATACAATATACCTATTGTAATTGAGATTACAGTAATTCACTTCAACAAAATGATTCTAAGAATTGTCTGATAGCTTAGAACTGATCGTGATATTTGACAGACTACAAATAACTATAACATCTATTAGACTATTTGGCATCACTGGCCAATGGCTCTATGAAATTTGACCAGGAAATCCTCGTCAAGAAAAATATTGATTTTGAAGAACTAGTTTAAGGGAAAAACTTTTCTGAAGTGTATTTCTCAGAATGTTTGAAGTGGTATTAGTCTGATTCCAGACTTTTGTTGCAAAAATCACATCTCTAAGCTAGTTATTTTAAATACAAAGACCCTCCTACATCACTTTTTGATGGGATAAATAATGGCTCTTCACTTGTCTATGATGACAAGAGATTTTCAAATAGGTTCCTTATCAAAACTGTCATCATTTCTCAACACCCAGTGAATGGATTGTCAGGCTCAAAGTATACTCTAGATTAATACAGATGGCCTAAGGAAGATTATTGAAGAACATAGGCCAACAGAACTTATCAAATGTTTCATCACCCAGCTTACTGTGTTTTATTTAACATAATTCTCTTAGAGAGAATGAGGCTACTGGATATGAAGATAGTGTCATTAGTGATCATGGAGAGATATTTTCTATAGAATGTTAGGAGAGGAAGCCAGATTGTAAGGAATTTGTAGTGAAAGTGATCAAGATTTACCTCACACTCACAACACTTTTTTCTTCTTTTAAAACATTTTTACTTTTCTTATACTTTTTTCCTTATTGCAAATTGTTTCCTTTTTGTATTACTATTAACCAAACTCGTTTCTACCTTGTTTTCTTGTTGAATTCATAATGACTAAATTTGTGTCTATCCTCTCTATCCTCATAAGGCAAGCATTCACATAGTTTCATTGCTTTTTTCATTTTGGTTCTTACTCCACTCATGATATAACCACTAGAGTTGGGTCTTTTCTAGGAGTTGTGCTGGATAGATGAGTTAAAACCACTGGGATTGAGTTTTGAGGACTGCCAAATAAAGTCTACAATACAGATGGACTGATATAGAATGGTCTTGCCAGTGATGGAGCAATCCTTACTACAATTGTAAGCAGCAATTCATTCGTGTTCATTTGAGATTAACTTTTTGGAAAGAAATAGTATGGCAGAGTGGATCAAGCATGGGATTTAGAATCAAGATTTGAATACCACTGTTGACACTTAAGATACATATGATCACAGACAATAATTTTAATTCTCAGACTCCAGTCAGTAGAATGGGTATAATAACACATGTTTTCTGTCTTAACTGGTTTGTAATGAGTATAGAGCTTTGTGAAACTTAAAACATTATGGTAAATGTGAATTTCAGTTATTATAGATACACTTCCTGACAAGTAATCATGGATGTAAAAGGGAAGGAAACAGAAATTCCTCTTTGGATAGCCAAACTTATTAGATGGAATCATCTCATACTTCTACATATACTGGTATAATAATATAGAAGTGACCTAGAAAATAATATTTTTTCTGATTTATAGAATCATAGACTTAGAGAAAGACAAGGTCATCTAATATAACCAGTTCACTTTATAGATGAGAAAGCTGAGGTCCAGAAAGAGGAAGCGATTTTGCTAAGATCATATATGTGCTAAACATCAGATTCTCTGTTCTCAAGAGAATGAGGTAACTAGATGTCATTATTAAAGTGTCATTAATGATCATGGAGAGGATATTTTCTGTAGAATGTTGGATGAAAAACCAGATTATAAGGAATTTATAGTGACATTTACCTAATTTCACATGATACTTTTAACTTTTTTTTAATACTTTTACTTTTTAAAAAAATTTTTTTATGCTTTTTTCCTCATACTTTTATATGATAGACCAAAGGAAAAAAAAATCTGTTAAAAAGTGGATACATTGGAGCAGCTAGATGGTGCAATGGATACAGTACTAGCCCTGGGAACCTGAGCTCAAATTCAGCCTTAGACACTTAACACTTACTAGCTGTGTGATCCTGGGCAAGTCACTTAATCCCATTAGCTTCACAAAATCAAACAAACAAAAAGTAAATACTTCTTTTTTTAGATTTGAATTTGGTTTCCTTAACTCTTCCATTTATAAATCACATTGCCTCCTGGAATAGGAATGTGACTGGGAAGCATGAGAAGGACAGATGTTATGTTTGCCAGAGGACACTCTGGTACAATGTTAGTGTTTTGTTGTTTTTTAGTTCTTTTATTTGTGTATGCTGCAGTGTTTTGGGGTTGGGGTTTGCCCAGGGTAGTTTTATAGAACTAAAGCACTATCATGCTGTAAGATTCCTTATTCTTGGCCTGTTTTCACTGTCACCAACAAAACAATACTCTGGGCTCTTTGAAGCAAGATGTGCAAGACATATGACAAGACTCTGTGGCCAGTACATGATGTCAGGAAAAAATCTAGATCTCTCTTCAAACCCGGTCCTATCCATAATGTTTCAGATAACCTTTACCTCTGCTCCAACAGCCTGCTAATCCCTCTGGCAATACCTTCATTACTATATCCTTTATTTCCAGCTGATGAGTTCCTTCCAAACCTCCACTTGAGAAACTCACATGAGTTGTCAAATTCCCTTCAAACCACGATCAGCCTATAGCACCACATATCCATTTTCACTTCCCTCCCACTTTTCAATTGTTTTATGTGCACTGTCTTATCTCCAATTAGAATATAAACATAGCAGGAAGAGGCAAGAGAAAATAAAATATTCAACATAACTACAGCATATAAAAAGTATCTGGAGTCCACTTATTAAGACTTATACAGCAATTGCCTGAACATAAGTGCAAAACATTTTATAGAAAAAACAAGATTTATTTCTGGCTCAATATTAAGTTTTCCAATATAGTAAAATGTCAGAGATAGATACATGGATAGAATTGGAAATAGATACGCATTACTAATAACAAAATTTACCTGAAGCAACAAAAGGTAAAGAATCTGAAGGGAAACAATGAACCAAAGTAGGAAAGAAAGAGGCTAATCATCAAATCTCAACTCTCTTACAAAACAGTAATCATCAGATTATTTGGCACTGATTAAAACAACAGAAAAATTAATTAGATGTATAAATTAGGAACACAATAGCCATAGCCCAATAAATATAGTAGCCCAGTGCTTGATAAGACTAAGGAGCTCAGCTACTGGGATATAGATTCACTATTTAACAAAAATTTGTTGAATGAGAAAGCAATTTGGTAGAAATTAAGTTTCAGTTAACCACTATGCAAAAATCTCAATAAACAACAAATGAATACATGTCCTAAATATAAAAGATTATGTCACAAACAAATTAGAGGAAAAAGAAAGGAGTTATCATCTACAATGGTGGATAGGTACAAAGTAATTGACAAAAGAAGGAATCAAAAGTATCACAGGTGATAATAGACATTTTTGATTACATAAAATTGAAAAGATTTTGCACAAAAATCAATGAGGTTAAAATTAAAAGGAAATAGTAAAGTGTAGAAAAACAGCCACATAGGAAAATGCCACTAATAATAAGAAACAATCTAATTTTTAAAATGATGTTCCACTTTGCAGTCATCATTTTTCAAAAAATTGATTTAAGAAAAAAGATTGTTAGAGGAATTTGGGTATATAGGCATAATAACACATAGGTGATAAAACTGTGATATTGGTCCAACTATTTTAGAAAATAATTTATAACTACTCAAATGGTCACAATCTCTGCCAACCATTTGAGCCAGTTAATAGCTTTCTTAAGCAATTCTTCCCAAAGAGATCAAAGAAAGAGGCAAAGGAAACATATAAAGAAGATTTTTCATGGCAGCATTCTAGAGTCTCTGAATCATCCTTCTCTTCTCTTCATGGAGAGGTAAGGACTAGAGATGAAGAAAAATACATATTTTCAAACATGAACAATTTGAATTTGTTTTGCATAACTAGGTTTTTAAAAATATTTTAAATACACATTGTTTTATGAATCATATTGCGAGAGAAAAATCAGAGCAATAGGGAAAAAACCAGAGGAGAGATTAAAAAAAAAAAAAAACACAGAAAAAATGAAGTGAACATAGCCTATGCTAATTCACATTGTTTCCTTATTTCTTTTTCTGGCTGCAGATGGTATTTCTATCCAAAGTCTATTGGGATTGCTTTGGATCACTAAACCACTGAGAAGAACCAAGAGTTTCATAGTTACTCATAGGACATTCTTGTTATTGTGTACAATGTATTTCTAGTTCTTCTTGTTTTGCTCAGCATCAGATATTTCCTGTAGATGTTTGCAGGCCTTTCTAAAATCAGTTTGTTCACCATTTTTTATAGAACAATAATATTCCATTACCTTCATGTACCTTCATGTACCACAACTTGTTTAACCATTTCCCAATTGATGGGCATCTACTCATTTTCCAATTCTTTGCTACCACAAAAAGAGCTGCTATAAACATTTTTGCACATGTGGGTCCTTTTCCCTTCTTTATGATTTCCTTGGGATACAGACCCAGTAATGGCACTGCTGAATGAAAGGGTATGCAGTTTTATAGCCTTTTGGGGACAGTTCCAACTTGCTTTTCAGAATGGTTGGATCATTTCACAACCCTACCAACAATGCATTGGTGTCCCAGTTTTCCCACATCTCCTCCAACATTTGTCATGAAATTTGTCTGTCATCTTATACAATCTAAGAGATGTGAGGCAGTACCTCAGAGTTGTTTTAACTTGCATTTCTCTAATCAATAGTGATTTAGAGTATTTCTTCATATAACTATATGTTGCTTTAATTATGTCATCTGAAAATTATCTGTTCGTATCTTTTTTTTTTTTTACCACTTATCAATTGGGGAATGACTTGTATTCTTATAATTTTGAAACAGTTATTTATGTTTTAGAAATGATACCTTTAGCAGAAACATTGGCTGATTTTTTTCTCAGCTTTGTATTTCCATTTTGATCTAGTTTCTGATGATTTTGTTTGAGCATTTTAAAAAATTTAATGTAATCAAAGTTGCCCATTTTGCCTTTCATAATATTCTCTAGGTTTTTTTTAGTCATAAATTCCTCCCTTCTTCAAAGATCTGATAAGTAAAACTAGTTTTACTTTTTACAAGAGAGGATTTGGTATAGTAAGGGAAAATTTGGCAGAAGAGGCATGTTGTGAGAAGAAGGAGGAGAAGGGAGGAAAGATGGAGAAAAAGGAGAAAAAGGAGAAGGAAGAGGAATAAAAAGGAGAGGAGAAGGAAGAGGAGGAAGAAAAGAAGAAATTAACAATGATAAATTTAAATATGGGGAATAAAAGTGAGCATGGAAATACGTTATACATGATGAGATTCATGGTTTCATATAATTCTCTTTTTATGTTATTCAACATGAAAAAGTTCACTTTTGTTGCTATTTGCCAAGTTTAGAATGAACAAAATAAAATAGACAGATTTGTCCACCTGAACCTCTAATTCCTGAAAAACATTATATATTAGGAATTTTAGTCTATTTTTTTGAGAGGAGTAGTAAAGAGAGGAAAAAGAGAAGAAAGTAGAGGATGGAGAAGGAAAAGAAAGACAAAGACTTAGAGTTAAACACGGCATATTGTACTGTAAAGAGTTCAGTTCCTAAGTCTTGCTATATGGGTAAACTTGGGAAGTCACTTGACTTCCCTTTTCTCAATTTTCTCCTCTCTAAACTTATGTAATAGAGCTTGGAATAGATGGCCTTTAAAGGCCCTTATATTTAGGATTTTGCGATCCATTCTCTAAGAAAAAGTGTCATTCTCTTTTGTACTCCTAACTGAAAAGACTAGAAGGAGAAGAAAGGAAGGAATGCAGAGAGGGAGGGAGGGATAAAAGGGGAAGAGAGGAAGAGAAGAAGGAAAGAAGGAACAAAGGGAAGAAAGAAAGGAAGAAAGAAGGGAGGGAGGAAGGGAAGGAGGAAGAAGAGAATGATGATAATAATAAGAATTAATTTTATGTTTGGAATAAAACTTCACTTTGATAAAGTAAAACTGCAACTTTATTTTTATTTTTATTTTTTTTGTGTTTGAGCTAAAGGTTGTTAGGAGAGCAATCAAAATTTAATGACCTTTATCTAATAGGTATAGAGAGGTGAATAGGTAGATAGATAGGTAGATAGAAAGAAAGAAGCATTTATATGAGACTGATGATACTATTTATCACCCTTAAGAAAAGAAACAGGTTTATTAATGCTTCATAACAATCTTAAGAAATTGGAGTATATTTTATAATACTGTCTGCATCTATTATTATAATTGTGAATATTATTTTGTTATTAATATTATTTAACATATCTATACTATTCTAATATTAAACATACACTGCATTGTGACATAAATCCCATATGGTCACAGTATATAATCTTTTAAATGTGTTGCTATGGCCTTGTTATTGATATTTTATTAAATATTTTTAACATATTCATTTGAGATATAGGTTGGATTTCTTTCTCTTCTTTGTTCTTCCATGGTTTAATTATTAATGCCATATGTATATCATTGAAATAATTTCCTAAAACCTTTTCTTTTTTATTGTTATAGTTTATGTAATGTTGGATTTAATTTTTCTTTGAATATTTGAGTGAATTATTAATCCATCTGATGCAGGGCCTTTTTCTTTGGGAGTCCATTTATACATTGTGCAGATTTTTTTCTGGTATTTTTTTAATACTCCATTTCTTGCTCTGTTAATCTTGTTATTTTATCTTTTGTAAGCAATCTATTTCTTTTTTTTTAATAGCTTTTTATTTACAAGTTATATGCATGGGTAATTTTACAGCATAGACAATTGCCAAACCTTTTGTTCCAATTTTTCCCCTCCTTCCCCCCATCCCCTCTCCCAGATGGCAGGTTGACCAATACATGTTAAATATGTTAAAATATAAATTAAATATAATATAAGTATACATGTCCAAACAGTTATTTTGCTGTAAACAATCTATTTCAACTGAAGTATTATTTTTATTGTACAATTGAGCAAAATGCTTTCTAATACTTTACTTTGTCTTAATTTGTTGCAAATTCTATTTTTGTTTTACTTTCTATTTTAAGAATTTGGCCAACTATAGTTCCCAAGTTTGTTTTTTTTTTTTTTGTAACACTTTTATTTTTATTTACTAATTCAATGGTTTTTGCTGCTTTGTTTGCTTTCAATTTTCTTAATCTCTTCTTTGATTTTCTAAATATTTATTAGGGTTATTTGATTTATTGCTTTTCTTCTTTTCAATTGCATGCTGACTTCACTAATTTTTCTTTCCTTCTTTTGCAGGTGAAAACAAATAGATAATGTTTTCCCTTCTAAGGACCACCATCACTATATCCCCAAAATTTAATATAATGTTTTACTGTTTTAATTTTCTTTTAATAAAATTACTATTTTTTCTATAATTTCTTCATTTATAAACAGTTTATTAGGATTAAGTTATTTAGTATCCTTTTGTGTATGAATTCTTTTTCTCCCTAACTATCTTATATTGCTTAAAATTTTTGCTGTGTTATTGACTAATTACCTTTATGCATAAAGGAATAAAGGATACATGCACATACACATGTCATTTTCTATTTCCATTCAGTAACCCACAGAGATTTCTCATATCTAAGTTTTTAGAATTTCTATAAAAATTCTCCCCTTCTTCCTTATTTTTTGAATTGTTCAACTATACAATTTCCCCACACACACCCACTATTTCTCTATAGGAGTCATTCAAACTTTTCTTTAAATACTTAGATTCTATATCATGTGGTGAATATATGTTTATTATTGATAATATAGTTTGTCCATGGTACCTTTAAATATAATATTTTTTCTGTGTTAAATCTCTTTTGATTATATCCATCTCTACTGTTGTCCTACATAAGATCATGGTTACTATCCCTGCTTTTTTGTTTCCTAGTTCGTTTGAAACTATTAAATTCTGCCCCAGATTTCTTTTTTTTTTTGCCTTTTTTGTGAATCTTTCTGCTTCATATATTTCTATTTTAAAATGTGCTGTTGGAGCTTCCTTTCCTCTTACATCTTATTAATGAGTCCATCCCATTCCTACTCACAGTTATGACTGTGAAGTGTGAATTTTTCTACATCATGTCATCTTATTTTTTTTTTCTTTCTTTGCTCTTTTTTCCCTTTACAAAAAATAAGCCAGTATCCAAACAGAATTAATTTGATCAAGACTAATGATTTGTAATGGAAGGAATGTTTTTCTACTAACTATTCCTTTTCTATCCTCCTTTACACGATCCTGGTCTTGAATTTTTTTTCTCTCGAAATTCCTGCTCGTGATCCACTCTCTTAAGTAAGAGTTTGCTTTGTCTTTAACTATTCCCTTCCCAACTTTACCTCTCTTTCTACTGCTGTTCTTCCCACTGCTGTATCACCAAAGTCCCAAGGAACCCTATTGTGGGTTCCTATACTTCATGGAGCCACTAGTCCAGATGATCATGCAGGATTTCCAGTTTTTTCATTTGATCTTATTCTGGCTTTTTTAACAGGACAATGTACTTTCATCTTCTCTCTGCCTTCTTCATATGGTCTTGGGCTGGATAAAAAGCTAACTGATGCTTTTCTTTAAATTTCTTTGTTATTTTTCAATCAAGCATTTCTTCAAGTTATTTCTGGGGTACATGTGGGTAACCTGGCCTCTTCTGCAAACTTTCATGATACAATCATAACTGGAATTAAGTGTTGTCTCCTTTACTTATAATTAAAGTAAGTGGCTGCTCCATGGTTTGCCCTATATGACCCCATCATTCAGCACAGGAGCAAAATTAGAGCCCAATGTGCCTGTCTTTATTCCTGTCCTGTGTCCATCAAGCTGCTTTCTCTGATATCTCTTTCCTCATGAAAGCATCTTATAGCCTTTTCTCACCATCAATAGTCTCAAAGTTCTCCCCTCATACTGTCTTCTTTTTTTGACAGCACATGTAAACACAATTCGTTTTCTTTTTCTTAAAAAAGAGAAAAGAAAGCAAGTTAGTTAAAAGAGGGGGGTAGATGGGGACTTTGGTGAAAAAGAATGAGTATTGCCAGACTTCTGACAACCTCCTTTATCTCTAGTTCTTTCTATCTTGACTGACACTTGACTTATCAGGTGTGGAAAAATTTAGACTTGGAAAATGTGCACTATGTGCACAGTGGCCTTTTATCCTCAGCTCCCCTTTTTCTATGACATAGAAAAAGTGTTTTTGCTTATGGCAAAGAAAAAAAAATCCCTGAATTGTTGATAAGTGACTTTTTTATCTTCTCCTTGATATTGACACAATGCAGGAAAGCCAGTTGTTATATTTTCTAGTTTTTCTTTCCTCTCATTGATCACTACTTCAAGAAATCCAAACCTATGGGACTTCACTTCACTATCAACTAAGGATGCCACCAACACTTTTTTTGTAGATGCGATAATATTTATAAGTAATATCATTTCCCAATCTTTTAGCAAACATCTTATAAATATAGCACCCAAAGATTTTTTTTGAGGACCTGCAGAGGATGCTATAAATTAGCTTTTGTTTATCCAAAGTGGAAGATGAGCACCCCAGGGCAAAGTAATGGAAATTCTAGGGATGCCTTTAAGATGAAAAATACATCTACTAAGAAAGAGTTCAGTAGAAGAAGGTAAAGACAATAATAAGAACTGGTTACCTCTATGCCCAGAATGCTTTACCTCTGAATCTCTACCTTTTGAAATCCCATTTTTGTTTAAAGACTCAGTTGGTGCCACCTCCTGTAAAAGGATTTCCTGATTTATGCCAATTTTTGTTAGTATTCTCATAAATCCACTTAATTTGTCTCAGTCTCTTTTTGTTCCTCTCTCTCTCTTTTTTCCTGTCTGCTTTTATTTTTCTCTCTTTCTCTGTGTCTCTGTCTCTATGTCTTTGTTTCTGCTTCTCTCTGTCTCTTTGTCTCTGTCTCTGTTTCTCTGTGCCCTCCTTTTCTTTACTTATCCATGTATATGTAATTTTCCCCTCTATAACATAAGCTCAATGAGGTCAGGAAGGACAGCTTGTTTTTTTTTTTTTTTTTTAATCTTCAGTTCTAGCAGAATGCCTAAAAAACAGTAAACTTTTAAATGACTAGAACAGAAAATCTAAGATATGAGCAAGTAATTCTTAGAGATATATTCAAAGCATTAGCAAAGTGGAATTCAATAGACATAAATTTACAACTAGAAGAGCTAATGGGTTTTTATGAGGTGCCCATATTTTAGTTAGCAGTTCTGATGATCCCCTTACCTCTCAGGATACTCCTTTTTTATTCCTTTCACTGACTACTCTTCAATTCAACTAATATAATTTTAAAAAGTTTGTTATGCCATGATGTACCCTTTCTCCTGAATGTTAGTGTAGCTAGAAAATGGTAATTTAATTCTTTGCTTTTTTTCTCTGTATTTTCTTGCAGATTTCATCTAATCCTACGTCAGCAACTCTCACCCAAATTTCAGATATATTGTTTTAGTCCTTTTCTCTGAAATTTGTTTTGCCCAGGATCACACAGGAAATGTATTTGAGATGAGATTTAAATACAAATCTTTCTGATTCTAAGTCCAGAAATCTATTTACTACTCACCTATATGCTGCCAGCTTCTTCCTTTGTTAAATGAGGAGGTTAGATTAGTTAGCCCATTAGCTCTTCTAGTTATATCTGTTGAATCACATCTACTGGTTTAGCTCTTTTCCCTGAATTTTGTTCCTTATTGACTGATAGACCTTTTCACCTGAGTTTCTCACTCCAACTTCAAATATGAAACTTTAAAATTTAATTTCTTTTTTCTCTCTTTTTTTATTGTAGCTTTTTATTGGCAAAACATGTGCATGGGTAATTTTTCAACATTGACCCTTGCAAAAGACTTCTGTTCCAAATTTTCCCCTCCTTCCCTCCACCACTTCCTTAGATGGCAGCTATTACCATACATGCTAAATATGTTAAAGTTAAATTTAATTTCTTATATTTTAGCTGTTAGAAAACCACATCAAGAAAGATAACAAGTACAAGGAAATGAGTAGACACAACAGTTGTGCTGGATATAAATACATTAGGACTTCTACACTGATGGAGTATCTAATTAGGCAATATTACTTATTTGGTAAGGAAGAACTGAATTTTGTTTTGGGGTATTTTCCTTAAACAAGTAAATATCTTCATCTTATCCCTTTTCTGAGAAAACAACATGTTTCTTACCCTTTAAAATATAGATGGGGAAAAAAGAGATAGTGAAAGAGTAAGAAGAGGAAGGAAAAAAGGAGGGAAAGAAGGGAGGAAGAGAAGGATAGAAGGAGGTAAGGAGGCAGAGAGAGATAAAGGGCAGAAGGAAAATGGCATAAAAAGAAAAAAGGAAGGAAGAACGAAAGAAAGAAGGAAAGAAGGAAGGAAAATATCTGTATTTATGTGTATGTATATTACTATAACAGTATCTGTACATATATCCATATATCTAAACTTAAAATCTCTTCTGAACTCTATTTCCACACTTTCACTTGCTTTCTAGATATAGGTAGATTTCTTAGGTAGATGAGAAAATCAAGTGAGTCACAGAAAGAATAAATGAATTGTCCAAGATTGTTACAATTAAGATCTGAACTCACATATTCCTAATTCCAAGTTCTATAAAACCTGCAAATCCCATTGGCATCTCACATAAAAAGATTAGATCAATTATCTTGCCCCATTCTCATCCTAATTACCCATATTCCAACATCCTTGAATTCTAGGGATGTCTTTAAGATCAAACGACACATCCACTAATAAAGGATTTAGAAGGCTGGAAAGAGAATAATACAAATTAGCTCCTCTATGCCTAGAATGCTTCATTTCTGAACATGTACCTCTTAAAACCCCGAGATTATTTCAAGGTTCATTTTGTGCCAACTCAAAAATAAGGAATTTCCTGATTTTCTCCAGTTCTTTATTAGTACTCTCCCTGGCACCACTTAGTTACTTTGTCTCTCTCTCATGTTCTGGCTTTGTATCACAGATTTGTGATTTCATCTTGTACTCTTCCTCCTTCCCCATTCATAAATATACTAGTTTTTTGAATCTTACTGATTCTACTTCCACAACATTTCTCTCAGCCCCCTCCTCTTCATTCACATGTCCCCTGTTTCTACATATTCTTCATGAGCTATTACAGCATCCTTAATTGGTCTCCTTCATTTCAAAATTGCAAAGTTTCCCTTTCCCAATCTATCCTCTTAAATTTTAAAAAGTGCATTTAACCATTTCACTTCTCTGTTAAAAAATTACCAGTGATTCTTCATTGCTTCTGCTATAATAGTCTCCAACCTAATTCTAAAAGTTTGTCACCATCTGGCATCCATCTACCTTTTCAGGCTTATTTCATATTACTTCCCTTCATGACTTGGTTCCAGTCAAACTTATCAGTGACCAACTCTCTGAACTTGTAATAGTTCTTACATTGCTTTTGTACAGGGAGTCCCTCATGTCCAGAGTAAAATTTCTTCTTATTTCTGCCTGACAGAATCTCTAGACTTCCTTGTTTGATTTAGGGGTCAGAATTATTTTAAGAGCTATCCTAATCACTTTTCCCTCCTTAAAGTGTGTGCTCTCCCAAACAGCACTGAACCCTACTAAAATTATTTTATATTTATTTATCTTTGTGCATTTTGTAGCCTTCTAGTAGAAAGTAGAATCCTTGGTCACCCCCAAAGTGTTAAGGTTTTACCATTGTTTCTTCAGATATAAAGTAATATATGTGCTTAATAAGATCTTGTTGAACCACTGAATTTCAAGTATTAAAAGTATTCAATGTTCTAAAATTCTTTAGGAAGAGTCAGAATTATGGGAAGTGCTCAAGAATGAAATTCTGAAGATGCTAACAAAACTGATTTTCTTTAGGAAGAGAAAAAACAAACATTTATTGTAATGGGCTGAGGCTTGAGTTGACACACTGAGGTCCCAAGCACATGAGACTAAATAGTAATTGGATCATACTCTATTAATATATAAACTTGGAGAAAGAATGGCCCTCGCCCATTCTTTCTGCAAGTCCTGATGTGTTGTATAAGAAATGACGATTTTGGTGGGTGGAGGCAAGGGAGTGGAAAGGGAAGCAGAAAGAGACTGCTGGCTGGCATCTTGACATAGCTGCTTGCATTGCTATTGCGACCATCCTTCACCTCCAATCCCCCTCTGCAGCTGGCTTCCTGTCGCAGCTGCCCATATTGCTATCGCAATCCTTCTTGCCCATATTGCTATTGAAGTCCTTCTTCACCTCTTCACTTCAATAAAGATTGAAAATTTTTTTCCTTAACCTGAATTCCTGACTCTGGCTGATTTTAAATACATAGTTATCACAATTTAGTAAGCATATACTATGTGCCAACTATTTTGCAAATCACTTTACAAATAGAATCTCACTTGCTGTGTAATAGCTTTGAACTCTAGGTGCTATTATTATTCTCCATTTACATTTGAGGAAATTGAGGCAGACACAGGTTAAATGAGGCTGGATTAAATTTAGGTCTTCTTGACTCCAGGCCCAAAATTATCTACTGAGTTGCCTGCCAACTGTCAGCTGAGGAAGAAGACTTTAAAGATATCAGTATTCATTCAGAAGGAACTAGATGCCTAACTAGTTCCTATGTTTCTGTAGAAAAGATAGATGAATAGAAAAACAACAACAGCAATAACAACGACAACAACAACAACAACAAACAAACAAACAAACAAAAAACACGAAATCAAGGCTTTCAAGGGAAATAATAAAAAAAAGCAAAGGAAGTTGTCAGACCTAAACATATTATAAATCTATGCTCATCAAAACCATTTATTTAATACTGATTAAGAAACTGAGTAGTGGATCAGTGCAAAAGATTAGGTGCACAATAGTCAATGACTAGAGTAATTTAGTGTTTGATAAACTCAAAGATTCCAGCTTCTGAGATAAGAACTCATTATTTGACAAAAAATGCTGAGAAAACTGGAAACAAGTATGACAGAAACTACACACTAAACAAAATCTAACACCTTATGCCAAGGTAAGATCAAAATGGGTTCATGATTTAGACATAAAGGGTGATACTATAAGCAAATTAAGAGAGCAATGGATAGTCTACCTGTCAGATTTGTGGAGAAAGGATGAATTCAAGGCCAAAATAGAACTAAAGAACTTTATGAAATTCAAAATGGATAATTGTGATTACATTAAATTTAAAAAGTTTTTGCACAAACAAAGCCAATGCAGCCAATATTAGAAGGGAAGCAGAAAACTGTGGGGGATTATTATTATTATTATTATTTTTACAAACAATGTTCTTCTGATAAAGGCCTCATTTCTAAAATATAGAGAGAATTGATTTAAATTTATAAGAATCAGTCATTCCTAAATTGATAAATGATCAAAGGATATGAATAAGCTTCAGATGAAGAATTTAAAACCATTTCTAATCATATGAAAAAAATGTTCTAAATCATTATTAATTAGAGAAATGCAAATTAAAGCAATTCTGAGGTACCTATTTCACAGCTCTCAGATCAGCTAAAATGACAAGAAAAGACAATAATGCATTATTAGTGAAATTGTGAAATCATCTGACCATTTTGGAAAGCAACTTGGAACTATGACCAAAGGGCTATAAAACTGTGCATATCTTTTTATCCAGTATTGTCAATACTGAGTTTGTATCCCAAAGAGATTATAAAAAAAGGGAAAAGGACTTTCATGTGAAAAAATGTTCTTAGCAGCTCTTTTTGGAATGTCAAGAAACTGGAAAATAGTGGATGCCCAAGAGCTGGGGAATGTCTGAATAAATGGTGGTATGTGAAAGTATTGGAATATTATTGTTCTATAAGAAATAAAGAGCAGTCTGATTTCAGAAAAGCCTGGAAAGACTTACATGAACTGGTGAACAGAACCAGGAAAACAGTGTTCACAGTTACAAGAAGATTGTGTGATAATCAACTGTGATGGACTTGGCTCTCCTCAACAATGAGGTCATTCAAAGCTATTCCAATAGACATGGGAAGGAAAATGCCAGAGAGAGAATTATAAAGGTGGAAGGTGAATTGAAGCATATTATTTTTGCCTTTTTGTTATTGTAGGTTTTTTTTTTTGTCTCTCATAGTTTTTTTTTCCTTTTGTTTTGATTTTTTTCTGGCAAACATAACAAATATGGAAATATGTTTAAAAGGATTGCACATATTTAACCTATATCAGATTGCTTGCTGTTTTGGTGAGGGAGAGTAAGGAAAGGAAGGAGAAAAATGTAGAACACACAGTCTTACAAAAATGAATGTTGGAAACTATCTTTGCATGTATTGTAAAAAATATTTGAAAAAATAAATTAATTTTTTAAAAAGAAAAAGACATATGGGAAAAAAAAGCAAATAACGAGAACAATGGCAAAAGACACAGTCCTGTACAAATAGCTACATGGACATGAAATGTGAAAATAAACTGAGAGAAATGATAGATACTAAAAACCACAACATGGTAAAGATCCAAAAAAGTTCAGGAGACTTGAGTCTAATGATACTACACAACACAAAAGAAACAGAAATGCTTATAATTTATTTCAGCTTCTGCTTTCTCTAACAAGGAAGATAACTTTTTGTTATGGCTAACAGAGAGTTGAAACTCAAGGTAAATAAAGAAATTGTACCTGGAGAAAGAAGGAAGGAAGGAAGGAAGGAAGGAAGGAAGGAAGGAAGGAAGGAAGGAAGGAAGGAAGGAAGGAAGGAAGGAAGGAAGGAAGGAAGGAAGGAAGGAAGGAAGGAAGGAAGAGAGAGTAGGAAGGAGGGAAGGAGGGAAGAAGGGAAAGGAAGGGGAAGGGAGGGAAGAAAGGAGGGAGGAAGGGAAGAAGGGAGGGAAGAGGGAAGGGAAAGAGGGAGGATCTTATCTATATTTTTGAATTATAGGACATGTGCCTGTCTCCAGTTCTGCATAACAGACCTGTTTTCAGAACTTTCAAGTATCAGTGCTGGTGTTTTATCAGTTATATATTTAAAGTTTTTTAATTACCTGAGATACAAGTCAGTTTAGTTTTATGAGGGAAGTTTGAAATTCTCTTATACTCTATCTTGAGTAAACATTTTTGACCTTCCCCTCCATGAAACTTTGCTCAACTTCCCTAAAATCAAACAGTCATTCTCTCTTTTGAACTCGTATTAGTCTTATTACCTAAACCATTTATTTGCTACTTTCTTTGTGGGAGGGATAGGAAGGGGAAATGATAAGTGGGGAATGTTAGAAGCAGTCTTTTGACATTATTGGTAAGAATAACTTAATGAAGAAAGTCCTTTTATTATTGCAGATCAATAATTATCTTTACAGTTAAAGAATTTTTCTAGGATACTAAGAGGTCAAGTGACTTGCGATGTAGTATATAACCAGTAGATGCCAGGAGCAGGACTTCAACCAATGTCTTGCTTTTAAGGCCATTTCTTCATATCACTTTGACTTTTGCACTTGTCATCTTCATGATCACTGTCATTACTACAATTGACAGTTATATATCCTTTCAAAATCTTTACATACATTATCCCATTTGAATCTTACAACAACCTTGTGAAGTAGATTTTATCCCAGTTTTACAGATGATAAAACTGATGAGTTACAGAAAGAATAAATGGCATGCCCAATATTATGTAGTTATCAAGTGTCAGAGGTAATATTTGAATTGATATCTTCTCTGTCCAAATTAATCATTATATCCACTATGACCTACTACTTCTTTATGAGATGCTACCCTTCTACTTCAACCCTGTGCATATGCTACTCTAGAGTTGTGGTTTTCTTCCCATGTATATATTCTGTCCTGATTAGATTCATAACTTTTGAGGCATAGATATCTTTTTTCATATTCATTTATGTTCATGCTTAACATAATGACCAAAACATAGTAAATATTCAAAGAAAATAGCATGATGATGATTTTAGTGATGATAAATAAATACAAAAAAATCATAACTACACATACCACTCTACTGGCAAACAAAAAAGTTTGACTGTTCTAATATGATCAAAATGAAATTTGAGGTTATATAACCCACTTAGGGCAAATGTCCTTGGTCTTTTCAGGATGTTGTTTTTAATGGAGTCCAAAACTGTGCTCTGTAGACAGGGTGCTCAATAAAATTTGTTGTTCCACAGATTGAGAAGTGTGTTCTTTCAAAGTGTGATATGGTCTGGTGGACAGACAACTGAACTGAAATGAAGGCTGCAGGGTCTATCCCCTCTTTTTCCACAAGCTGCCTCTGGGCAACTCATTGAATCTCTCTCTGTTCTTATCTCCTCTATAAAATACAAATATAAACTATCTTCCACACCCTCTCCTCCTTCCAGTCTTTTAGGCATGTCTTGAGGATGAATTAGATATTAGTAAAGTAACCTGGAGAAGGCACTGAAAGAATACAATACAATATTATTTCCTGTGCTGAACTGCTGAAAAATGTTGCTTAGCAATTACTTTAGAGATGACCACATTTCTTTTTCAGAGGTAGCCTCATTTCTGAGTCTAGGGAATAATTCTCATTTGGCTGAGGTTTAGAAGAGGAGGGAGGTGGCTAAACACACACACACACACACACACACACACACACACACACAGAGTAAAATGTGATTTAGTTTATAAATTGCAGTATTATTCTTAGAATTCTTAGAATAATACTGCCCAGAATCCTGTGAAGTTGGTGATGTGGCATAATTCTTCCAGGTGAGAAAAAAAAAATTGGTTTAAGAGTGCTATGAAGGACCTCCTACCTCATCACCTCAGAAACACCCATAATTCAGATTGGAAACTGATCTCACAGGGATCAAAATGAATGATTTCTTAATTACAAAGTTTTGGCACAGGGGATAGAAAGAAGAATAAAAAGGTAGGAGAACAAGGCAAAAAAAAATCTGAAACAGTCAACTATAACTTTCACTGAAACTTGGATCCTGGTTTACTGAATAAGAAAAACAATATATACTTCCTAGTCTGGCTTGCTGTGTTTTGAAGCAGTCAAGTTGAGCAGTAGGCTCTAATGACATTTGTTATTTCTCAGAGAAGTAGCTCCTAAAATCATTAACAATTCCACATATAAAAACTGTACATTTAAAATGGATGGATTAAAAGAAGCATGCTTTCAATTTATCATGCTCAAGAGAGCTGCTTTAAACATTGCTCTTTACAAAAACCAGAATTCTAACTTAATTTAAATGGGCTTAGACCATATCATGAACCAAACTAAAAAGTGTGTTTGTCTGTTGTTCCTGATATACCCATGGGATTAGCCAACATAAACATTAGCCTGTTTCAATATCATTGACAAGATCTTGTGAGGTGACTGAAAAAATCATGGAATCCCAGGATTTAGAGCTAGAAAGCACCTCAGAGATCATTGCTATCCTTTGCTATTATTAGTAGACTGCACTCATTTTTTTCCTAGCTAGAGATTTTAAGTATTGTTGAAAGATGAACAGGGCTAATTTCTCTCCTCTATTTATCCATGGAAAAGCCAAAAGAGTGTTGGCTACTATAACATATGTTCCATATTTCTCTGAGCAATGGTGCACACTCTGTCTGTGTAACTATAACACTAGCTATAAAGGGGATTCAACTCCCTTAATTTCTTTCTTCATTCCTTAAAGCATGAGCAAGTGTAGACTGAATCATTTATTAATAGAGCTCATAGATGACTCTTTAGCTATCAACTCCCCCCTCCTTTTTTTTTTTTACTAGAATAGTGGATCTAAGTAAGAAGTTGTAGTAAGACTTCATTTCTACTCTCTCTTGCAATAAGGTGGTAAACACTGCCATTAGCTGCATGACATGATACAGATCCCCTAAATGAGTCATTGGGTCTCAGTTTCCTTATCTCTAAAATGAGATCTCTTTCAAGCCTAAATTTATGATTGTGTGCCTTTGTTGTAACCATTTATAAACACACATGGTATTGTTGCTGTTATTCAGTCATTTTTTCAGTTGTATTAGGCTCTTTGTAAATATATGTATATATGTATGTATGTGTATATATATATATATAATATATATATATATATGTATGTATGTATGTATGTATGTATTTTTAGCAAAGATCCTGGAAATGCCTTTCCATTTACTCCTCCAAGACACACATGAGAGATGTACAATAAAGTGCCATGCAATGAAAGTGAGTCTGACTTGAATTTAATTCTTCACATATTTAATTAGCATTTGTTGTATGCCTAAGATTATACTTTGGCACTATCAACCAGTTTTACTTCTTCCAGCAGCTCAACATAAAATGCAGACTACTCTGGCAATCTTGTGTGAACCTACCTTTCCAGTTTTGCTGAGTATTCTCCCTTCTACATGCCATGTCATCAAAGAATGCAGTGTACTCTTTATGTTTCTCTGTTTCTTCTCATAGGTGACAATAGTCCCTTTCCCCATTTCCCTAAATTTTCCAAGCCTTAAATGTATACTTTCATGCTTTTATATCTTGGAAATTCTAACTTCTTTTAAGGATAAATTCAAGAGCTATTTCCATCACAAGTTCTTTCATAGCTTCTTAGCACCTTTTCTCCAAACCTACAGTTGTATTTCCCTTTTACTGTGAAGTGTAACACCATCCTTCCATTCACTAAAGTTCAAATGCAACAAGTGTCATCATTACTTCTTTATTCTCATTCACCTCATATATCCACTCAATTGCCAATTCTTGTCACATCTTTCTTTCTTCACAATGCCTTTAACAAATAGATTCCAGACAACTCACACAGTCATCTCTGTAGATGAGACCTGTACTATTGCTGAAGTTTCCTAATCATTATCTCCACTTCTACATACCACTAGAGTCCATCTTCCTCAAAGGCAACAAAATGATTTTTTAAAGTTATCTCTGTCGATGTCACCCTTCTGTACAAAGAACTCCAATGTCTCCTTATTACCTCCAGGATCAAATAAAAATTCCTCTGTTAGAAGTTCTTTACTCCTTGGATCTTTCCTAACTCTCAATTATCCTTACACATTCCTCTTCTCAGTGTGCTATAGTCTAGCACATTGACCAACAGGCTTTTCTTCACATGACACTTCATCTTTCATGTTATTCCTTGCATAGACTGTTCCTCATGCAGAAAATGCTGTCCCTACTGAGTTCTCTTTCTTTTACTTTCTTGCTTCCTTCAAAACTGAATCCAAGTTACTTAAATCAGGAGCTTCTTTCTGGTCTCACCTCTAAAATTTTTCCCATCTGAAAGTTATCTTGTTTCTGCTTTCTGCATATAGGCATATCCTTATATATGTACTTAATATTCCTTCCATTAGAAAGTAAACGCTTTAAGGACAAGGACTATTTTATTTGTATTTTTATATCCCCAGAACTTTGTCTAGTGCTTAGAAAATTCTTAAATGAGTAACTTCCTGTACCAATATAGGTTAGCACCTTCTCTAAAACACCTGGTCTGAGAGAATTCCCTACAGCTGAGAGACTGAGTAACTTTCCATACTCACACTGCCAACATTTATCATAAGGAAGACCTGAAATCATTTTCCTGGTTCTAAAGTTAGCTATCTCACTCCTATTTTCTCATGTTTGGCACATAGAATATGCTTAATACATATAGGTTGATTGCTATTGATGACATTGCTTCACTTCCAAATTAGCTTGTATTTATTTTATATATAGTGTATATGTGTACATGCCATGTCACTTGATGGAATGGAAATTCCTGTAGGATGGGGGTTATTTCATTTTTGTCTTTGTATCTCCCATGCCTAACACAACTTCAAGAGAAAATATTTTCTTAATACATGCTTGAAACCTTGAAGTTGTCCACATTTACCAAGTGATGTGGTTATGTTTTGTCTGTTATGTCTTTGTTGCTAGCCATTTTCCAATTGAATACAAACTGGATTGTTTTTGTGCTGACTCTTCCATTTAAGCCAATTAAGAACTTATCAAATGAGTCTTCTAGCAATCTAGCTATTAATACAATTAGAGGAGACTGGTTCTTAATGATAAAGCTATTATTTTAATGTTGGTATGCACATAATATCATTTTATTACATTCATCTTGCATTTACATTGTTGCTAAGGAATCTCATTCCCTTTGCTCTTAGGAAGTAAAAAGTGTGATTTCATACATTAGGTAAAAAATAACATTGTCCTAAAATTCTCTCTTTTAATGTAGACAATTATTCCTTTTTCAACTTGGAGAAATTTATCTGTTCTCCAGTATTTGTAAAAGAAGTACAATTTGATTTTGTCCACACACATTTTTATCATATAAAGGGACACACACACACTCTAACACACACACACACACACACACACACACACACTCTAACACACACTCACAGTCCAATGTATAACGATCCTACTAATCTAGAAAGAATTGAACTTTAAACTAGCAAGAAACTAAAGAACATTGCTTTTCTCTAGGATTATCTATAGTTTTAAAAAAATCTTCTTAGTTATATTGAGGAAAAAACTTTAAATAATGATAGATGTGGTCAATGATCATCCAAAATAGGGAAGTTGGAACAAATGTAAAGCATTGATATTCAGCACCATAAGATTTTAAAGACACAATATGCCACAGTACATAATATCATTAACCTGCACTCTAGCATTCTGCTAGTTATCAGCACTTTTGACAATACTACCTGCTAGATACAGAAGCCATCACTCCTTGCTTCTTACTTGATATTACCCATTTTCAAAAAAAGATATGATTTCAATTATTGTTTATTATAGTGAAAGTGTCAAACAAAATATTTATCTAATTACCCTTTCCTCTTCAAAACAGTTTCACACAGTTATAAAACTGAAGCAAATAAATAAATAATATCACCCACATAGAGAAGTAGAAGATCTTGTTTTGGAGTAGAATAGGTTTTCTTCTATTAATAATCCTTACAGAACAGATAATTAAAAGCAAAGTATCAAAGTTGTCATTTTCAGTGCACCAGAAACACTGAGGTGGCTAGGTAATGCAATGGCTAGTACTGTGCTGGATCTGATATCAAGAAGATCTGAGTTCTAATAGAACCTCAAACACTAACTGTGTATCTCTCAGCAAGTCACTTAATCTCTATTTGCTGCAGCTTCCTCGTTTGTAAAATGGAGAAAATAAAGGTACTTACCTGGATTGTTATAAAGATAAAATGAGATGTTTGTAAAAATGTTAATAAACCTTAAAGCACTGTTTCAATATTAGCTATCATCATCATCATCATTTTAGGTTCATATTCCATATGAATACATAGAGGGACTGAGCATAGTACATTGCCCATAATAACTGGTTATTGAATGAATGTGAAAATGTAACTGTTATAAAATCTAACTAAAAAGTCAGCAGAATACAGCTTGTAGAGGAGGTAGAATCAAAGATAAAAACACCAGGAATGAAAGGTTACTTTTAAAAATGTTCTTTCAAAATCCTTTCCCCTTCAAGTTCCATCCACAGCTAGCAAAACATAACTTCTTTGTTAAAGTATATAGATATGAAAATAGAACTGTATCTGTTTCTGGAGTGTTGGGAAAATGTGAGAAGTGCTGTCTCATGAGATCTTAAGCCCATGTAATTGCCTTCTGAACTGCTCAACACCATTATGATGAAGGGGCTGGGAAGGGAAACAGAGATCAGGAAATGGAGGAGCAGGTGTAACGATTCAGAACCCCTTATTATCAGAGAGTGTGAAAAACAAGAGAACAGGTCGGGAGAGAGATTCAAAAAATGAATTTACAGTGTATAGAAAAAGTGAAAAACAAAGAAGGGGGATTCAAAATCTACTTCATAAAATGACTATGAAAAATGGGCAAAAAAGCAAAGTTGTATAAAACAGAATCTGGGAGAACAGAGATGACAGAAAGAAGAAAGACTTAAAACATTCTTTATAATAGCCTATAAGAATAAAGGAATATGTTTTAATCAACACTATATTATAGAAAATGTGCACATAGAAAGGAGGTAAGACGAAAAAGGCTAGCAGAAAATAAACAAGATAATACAATAAGACATCTATTGTATAAATCTATATTTGTTAGTTCCTTCTGCTCTATGATTATCCTTAATGTTTCCAAGTAGTGCAAAGTCTTATCATTAATTGTTTGTGCTCAAGTGACTTTAAAATTCATCTAGTCTGATTAACTCTATAGAAGAAGAAATTAAGACTTATTGTGATGGAGATTATCTGGTCTAATTCCTTCAGTTTTTAAAGAGAAAACTAGGATTTCTAGAGGTTGAGAAACTAATTGAGTCTAGTTCATGAAATGTAGTTAGTCAGTCATTTTCAGTCATGTCCAACTTTTCATGACTCCCTTTGGATTTGTTGTGGCAAAGATATTGGAATGATTTGATATTTCCTTCTCCAGCTCATTTTGCAGATGAGAAAACTGAGGCAAATAAGGGTTAAGTGTTTTGCCTACGGTTACATAGCTAGTAAAGGTCTGAGGTCATATTTGATCTCATAAAAATAAGTCTTCCTAACTCTTTTTGCACTACCTAGGTGCCCAAGTTTGTGAAATAACCAGGACATTAAACCAACACAATTTGTCATCTAATGTACTTACAACTACATCTTGTTGCTTCTAAAGTAATATTTCAAAAAATGCCAAAACATGCCTATTCTAATTGGCTGGTTCAAATTGCTCCAAATGAAAATATTTATGTGTCTACTCAGAAGCGTCCCACTCCCTGCCCCTAATAAAGCAAAGAAAGCAAGCTCATAGATCAATTTTACATGTGGGCTTGGACTGTGATGAAGCCCTGAGAAGCCTAAAATATACAGTACCTTAAGAACCCATCTTGTAGTAATCACAGATGCTTCCATTTGGATTACAAACTTGAAAGGGAAGTGACAAGTACCAAGGTCAGTTCCCCCATTCAATATCATGTAATTTCTACAGTTGGAAGTCATAGAATAAATTGTTTCTTTTCATTGAACACAGAGATAGAATACTCTTTATTAAAAGTCATATTTCATTGTATTGTAAAGGGCCAGATTCTCTCCTAAACTTTTCCACTAATTACTATATTAGAACTGATAAATCTCTATAGGAGTAATCACAAAATGTTTTGTCTAACAGATGGAAATAAGGACTAGATATGTAATTTCATCTATTGAGGGAGTACATGGTGAAGAAGCTTTCTTTACTTGTATAAGGTGCACAAAATGCATCTTTCCTGACATAATGCATCATTGTGACAGTACATAGGATACTTCACTTTAACCCCTCTGATATATGTAAATCTGAATTTGCACAGTAGTAAAATTGAGCATTAATTTATTAATTAGCATCCTTTTTAGGATCCTCATATTACTTTACACAAGAAGGTACCTAGAAGATAATTCATCCTTCTAGGTATCCTAATTAGTGACCATTGCTAAATTTTCTTTTTTTATCCCATTCACAACCTTATCATCACCTATTATTGGCCATAGTCCATCCTAATCTACTTGTGTCTGGAGAGAAACCCAGAAGAAGAACTCTATAAAGAGAGAAACTATTTTGTCTACATCTCTAGTACTTAGTATAGAGAAGATGGCTTAGCATGTGTAGAATGTATTTGAATTAAAGTGATTCTGGATTACAGTGAGTCTTTAAATGCCAGGACTGAAATTGAGGGAAAGGAAAGCAAGGTTATAGAAAAGATATGCAAAATTAAAATCTCCATGTGAGAAAGGAAAATGTTTGATGACAGGAGGACTGGTCCTTTCAACAAAGTAAAATTGATCAAAACAAATTAACATTTAATAATGCATGCCTTTTGACATCCAAGATAAGGTTAGAGGCAAACGTTAAATTTTAGTGTGAGCATTTACACCTCAGAAATTAGAAACAATATAAATCAAATCTTGGTTTATTATTTTGTTCATTGTCTGGACATAAGAAAATGGTGGGGAAATGTTAACAATTCAGATTTTTAAAAAAAATTTATACATACATACATATAGATAGATATATGTATATATTAGAATCAATTGTTAAAATGTTACTAGCATATATTTTGTACCCTATAACTTTTAGATCTTCTTCTGGTAAGACTTCTTATTGTAATAGAGGAGAGAAAATGATAAAAAGATCTGTTTCTCAGGAAAAACTTGAAGTAGGCAAAGTTTATCTAGGACAAGCCCAGTATCCTATCTTTTTTTGGAACCTTCAATACTTCTCACAAATCTTTAATCTTCCCAATCTCCTCTTCCTCACTTTCTCTCTTCTCCAAAACCATGCTTGGCAATTATTTGGAATTCAAGGCAATGGAGGCAGAGAGTTAAAATTATGCCCATTTGTGTTGCTACTTTAATCAGTTATATGCATAGGGTACCTATTTATACATGTGTTGTCCTTCATAGTATGGAAGCTCTTTGAGGGCAGAGGTGCTTTTATTTTTATTCTGTATGTCCAGAATCTTCCTAGAGTGTCTGGTATGTAATAGGTTCCTAAGAATGCTTATTGCTAGATTATTAATTGAGTAAATATATTTTATATACCAGAAAATTCTCTTTTCCCTAGCATCTAAGTTTGTTTTTATTTGTTTTGCTTTTGTGTGTGGTTAATCAAGATTTAGTTATTAGAGTTTCAAAAAAAGAAGAGTTGACATTTTCCACTATCTGACTGTAGACAAATGCATTCTCTGGCTTTGCTGACTACTAACTGGGGATAGGGGTGGGAATCAGATATAAGTCATTTACACATCAGTGTGAATGTATCAGTGTAATTACCTATAATATTCAAAGGTATTAGTAGTAACTTAAGCCTTATCTAAAATAAAAAGTTTCATTACCTGGTAATGAAGTTTCAGTTATAAAAATGTAGGCAAAAGAAATACTTTTGAGTAGTTCCTTGCCAGCATTCCTGAAATTATACCAATCAGGTAGTGGCTGACTTTACTAATATGATAGACTCTACATTCAACAAATTTGCCTAAAATCAGACAGTAAGATTCCCCCAAACAACCTCAGTGACTATTCTGGAAGATCACGAAAATGATCTCACTTGAAAGATAAATGTAATTAAAATGTTTTAAGTACTCTTTTTATATCCCACTAATATACAACATACTGACCTTTGAATCCATACAAGAATTTTGACTTCCTTTCGATTTTGCACTATTTTTCTTTAATTCTTTTTTCTTCCTGTAGGTTTGCTCTCTAAGAATATCTGATGTGTAAAAAGCAACCTAGACAATATATGACTTTGACTACACTCAGTATGAATTGGTCTGTTGATATGGCAGGTGAAAAGTTGTCACTGAATTTACATTTGGATTAACCTACACAAGGATTATAAATCAATAATGAACATGTCAGGCAAGAAACAAGTCCTTTCTTAATTATTGTGATTCTTCCATTTTTGAGGCTCACTGTAAAGGAAGAGAATAGGCCTTTGCTAACAAATGCTTGGATACTTTAGTTTTGGCTTTTCATCTGGGAACATAGCAGCATTAATCATGCATATTCCTCCTGCAATGCTTTTCTTTTCCTGTTAGAATGTTTAAAGAGAACAAAAATCCCCAAACTTCCTTTTTGCTTGTTATGGTACATTTATAGTTTTCTGAACTTTAATCCTTGGTTAATGTTTTGGTCTTCCCTCTTTGTACCATAGGAATTAGCATAAAATTGATTAAAAACAAACACAAACAACAACAATAAATAAACCCAACACTTCAGGCCAAAATAAATACCAAGGGTTCAATCTTTAATCTGCTACTCTGAGTTCAGGTTAGAAGCTGTGGCTATCAAATTTAAGAGTTTTAGTATTATATATTGTATTTAAAATATACTTTAACATATTTAACATGTATGGGACTACCTGCCATCTAGGGCAGGAGATAGAGGGAAGGAAGGGAAAAGTTGGAACAGAAGTTTTTGCAAAGGTCAATGTTGAAAAATTACCCATGCATATTTTTTCAATAAAAAAGCTATAATAATAATAATAATAAAAACTTATAAAAAGAGTTTTAGTATCTAATATTCTACTAGATACACAGGAAAACTTAAAGTTCTTTAGTTACTCTTCTATATATTTTAGAAAGGGACTATGAACTCATTAGTTATAAAAGCTTAAGTCTAAAAAAATAGAAAACTAGATTGACACAGTGATACCAGTAGAACATCATTATGAATCCCTCTTAATTGTTCTGATCTTGATTTAATGACAATCTTTATTAGAAATCCACAATGTAGAGACACTGGATGAATTTTATATGAAGCATTTAAGCTTGAGAGATGAAAATCATCTGTCTTGGGGACTTAATAGACATACATACACATGTACATATATATTTGTATATATACACAACAATATATGCACATATATACACGTGTGTGTGTGTGTGTGTGTGTGTATTTCCCTTTACTGTCTCAAATATATTTGCTTTTCTTTTGGGCTGTGACATTATGGAGTACTACCCCCACCACTACCAATTTCAAATGAATTTTAGAAATCATATAACACATGTCCTTTGACCTAGAAGACCATTCATTTTCAAAAGAGATTCCAAAAAAAAAAAAAAAAAAAAAAAAGGGAAAAGGAACTATTTGTACAAAACTATTTATACAGGGTTTTTTTTTTTGTTGTTGTTGTTGTTGTTGTGGTTGTTTTGTTTTGTTTTGTTTTGTTTTGTTTTGTTTTGTTTTTTTGTGGTGGCAAAAAAAAAAAAACTCAAGGATGCCCATCAATTCAGGAGTAGTTAAAAAAAAAAAACCTGTGTATATGATTGTGGTGGAATATCAATGTAATATAAAAAAATGAACATGATAATTTCAGTAAAACCTGGGAAGACACATATGAACTCAAAGTGAAATGAGCAGAATCAGGAGTATATTATACATGGTAGCAGCAATATTGTAAGGAAGACCAATAGAAAAATTTAACTACTTTGATTAAGACAATGACTCAAGTTAATTCCAAAAGGCCTGTTATGAAAGATGCTATCCAAAGAGAGAAGTGATAAAGTCTAAATGCAGAGTAAAGCATTTTTTCTACTTTCTGTTTTTGTTTTTCACAACATGAGCAATACAGAAATATGTTTTGGATGACTTCATATATATAATTGATATGAAATTGCATTCTCAAGATGTGGAGAAGAACAAGCGCGAAGGAGAAAATTTGGAACTCATTTTTTTAAATGACACTTTTTTACATGTAATTGGGAAATATTTGACAAAATAAAAATAATTGAAAAATAAATCATATAGCATTATAATCATTCACTGCACTGAGTGAATTAGGGGAAAATGCTGGAATTAGAAACAGGTCCTATTTTAGTTATAGTGGGACAGTATTATTATCAATCTTTTTTATGTTCAGAAAGACCTACTCCCTCCCAACAAAATGAATAAACACATACGCATGTGCACAACAATATATGCATATATATATATACACATACACATGAATACACACATACTTGGGGCTATGCACATGCATGTGTAGTATACATATACATGTGTGCATTTACATGTGTGTGCAAGCATGTGTATATGTACATGGGTATAAGTTGGTTGGTTGGTTGTTGCTGTTTGTACCTGAAGAGAGACAAAATGACATCAGGAGTCAAGATACAGTGTGTCTAACTGTGACTGATCAGACCAGTATAAGCTCAGAATACTCTGCTACAGATTGGATACAAAATAGTCTATTTCAGCATTTGAAATGGAAACATTTCTTCATTTGTCCATCTTCTGTTTCCCTTGAGCTACTGAAATTCTGCTTTGTTCATAGAGCATAATGCCTTCTGTGATGTGGGCATGGTACGCTGGGTAGTGTTCTGTCAATGTCTCCCATCTTTCACAATCAATTCCAAAGTTCTTCAGAGAAACCTTGAAAATATCATTGTATTGCTTCTTCTTTTTGCTTTTGTAAGTTCTCTAGAGAATTTCCTTTTAGGCAAATATAAATTTGACAGTTGAACAGTGTTGCAGTCCATTGGTGTTGTATTCTTTGCAATAGAGCAGTTCAGTTCAAGAAAGCACATCAGCATCTTAGCTTGGCATATGATCTTCAGAATTTTCCTAGGACAATTCAAATGGAAGCTTCTCAGTTTCCTGACATGGCACTAGTACACTGTCCAGATTTCATGAGTATATAACAATGAGGTCAAAACAACAATTCTGTGGATCTTCAATTTGGTAGGTAGTCTAGTATCTCCTTTCTCCCACATTTTCCTTCAGAGCCTCCCAAACAATGAGTTAGCTTTGGCAATGTATTTGCCAACTTCATCATCTATGTATACAGCCCTTGATAATATACTTTCAAGGTAAGTGAACTTATCCACAGCATTCAAAATTTTTCCAATTGAGAGTAAATAAGTTATAGAGTCAGTAAATTTTCATTTAAATAAATTAAGTCTCCATTATAAAGTAAATAAATGTGAAATGTATAAAAGTGAAACTCATTCTCTGATGCTACTATCCTAACCCCTACTCACACTCATAAGTTGGACCCCCAAAGAACCGAATGTAGAAATAGTCCTGAGGGATTGGGATGTCTTTTCTGGTGATATAGTTCAGAAACCTGAACTGATATGCTTCATGACATCCTTATGGGTTTGTTGTTGTTTGGCCAAGCAAACATAGTTATCGTATAGAGAATAATCATAACTATAAAACATGTTCTTCCCTCAAGTCGATAATAATACAATGGGCTCAAGTTTAGAAAGCTCATGGCAACAAAGTAGTTATACAACTCCCGAAAGTATTTTTCCTAAAATCCTCAAGATTTTATCCTTAGGTATGATGTACCTTTTCTTCTGGGATCTTTGAGGAGCCTTGAATCCTTACTTGTATGCTTATATGCTTGTATACTTGTATGCTCTCAGTATAGACTGATCCAGGGACCCTTACAATATCTAGCCAAAAGACTTAGAGTATATCCCAAATTAGTATACAAAGATATGTTGAAACCAGATTAATCAACCAAATCCAACCTATTGATTATTAGTAAAAGATTATAAATTAAGAATTACTGACCCTGATATAGACTTAAGAAAGTGATGGAGAAAACATTTAAAAGGAAGAACAAACTTAAACGTATGCCATTGGTACTTTTTTGCAGTTGTTAAACATTTACCAGCAACTCGTGGATACAAGTCATGGATTATGATGAGACTAATAAAATATAGTCAAGAAAAATAGGAAGAAAACCAAGAGAAAGAATAATTTAATGAAACCCAAAAGAGGAGAGAATATTCAAGAAGAAATAGTGGTCAATAGTATTAAGTATAGTGGAGACATCAAGAGAGATGAGTAAGCTGCTAGGTGGGATCACATTGGGTAGTCATCTGATGTATGAATAACTCTAAGATTACACTAGATAGTGTTTCTTTGCAATGAGATAAACTAAAGAAAAGAGAAAGACAGTAATGAAGAAAGTAGGAATATGGAAAGACTGGTTATTATATTAGAGTTTTGAACCAACTGTTCTGACATATTTGGGGTCTTTGGTAGCTTATATGAACACCTAGCTTGCTTAAGAATTAGGGTTTCAAGATTTGGAGCAATTAAGATAAATAAAAAAATGTCAATAAAAATCTATTAAATAAGGAGTCATATCTTAATCTAGAATCTCACTCATAATTTAAACAGATTATATAGCACCCTCTCAAGAGCCATTATTTCAATATGCATTCAGCTGAGAGATGAATGACACTTTGGGTTCTAGGGAACTTGTCTTTAGCTATTACTAACTTTAACTCACAAATTCTTACCTTTGTGCTTCCCATTAACAAATAGAAGACTCTAATACCTCTTATTAAAGACAGTTACTCAAACAGCAAGAACCATAATTGAAAAACATTCCTATCTAACCTATCCCCCAATGGGGATATTTCCCCAACTATACACAAAGAGTCCAAGAGTGAGAGAGTAATCACAAAATATAAGGGCAGTGAGGTACATGTGAAGGAAACACATTGCCAGTACAATATATAACTTTGAAAAAGCAAAGGGTTTTCAAATAGTTCACTATGGGCTGTTGGTGATGGATTAGTTTCTTTCCTGATGAGCTGAGCTTGTTCTTCACAGAGAAGCACAATAGCTGCCTGGGATGGGCTAATCATTCAAATACTGTATTAGGTCCTATATTTTTACTGGATGGGTCAAACCAATGACTTCCTGAGCTTCCTCTTAAATGGGAAACCTAAATCTCCACCACCTCCAAACTTAGGTTCAGCTTGGTATTACTGTGTTTTTGAAGCTGGGATATTCCAGTTTTCTTTGCAAATGGAGTATAATTGTGTTCACTGAGAGAGTACAGAAAGACTTTGTTTTCCTAGAAATAATCTTCTTTGGTTCTGTTCCTTCAAGTCCAGTTGTGGTTGCTGTTTTTGTTGTTCAATCATTTCAGTCATGTTTGACTCTTTATCTAACCCCATTTGGGGATTTTGTTGTTATTGTTGTTTGCTTGTTTTTGTTTTATTTTTGCTAAGATATTGAAATGGTTTCTCTTAGTCTTTTTTAGTTCATTTTATAGATAAGAACCTAAGGCAAACAGAGTTAAATAACTTACCCACATTCACACAGCTAATAAAAGTCTGAGGTCAGATTTGAACTGAGGAAGATGATTCTTCCTGACACCAAGCCTGCTACTAAATCCACTCTGTGATCTAACCTAGATTGAATTTTGTAACATTCAGGCAGGGAGTGACAAAGGAATACTACTTTTATATGTTAAATATGGAGAAGCCGAGCCAAGATGGCATAGTAAAAACAGGAATTCAGTCAATCTCTCCCCCAAACAGCTTCAAATACCTTTAAATAATGGCTGCATGTTTCATTTTCTTTTTCTTAATAAAGGACTTAAACCTAACTTACAGTGACTATCCAGTTACCCCATCTGATTCCTTTATGAGTTTTATATAATTCAAGTGACTGAGATAGACTGGGAAGTTTATTGTCTCTTCTGGGTTTTCCATATGCAAGCAAAAATCCCAGGACCATTTTAAAATTATGGAATGTCAAAACCAGCCTTAGACATTTAACATTTCCTAGCTGTCACTTAAACCCAATTGCCTCTCCAAAAAAATAAAAAGTATGGAATGCCTTTAATTTTCCTGAATTTAAATAGCATATGCTTTGTAAGAGCAATAGTACAATTCATTTGAAAATTCAAGTTACTATTATTACAAAACAAACAAAAAACAACCATGACACTCAATAAAACATAATTATTTAAATATCAAATCATGAATTTATTTTTATGATAAAGAATGATAATGTTTTTACATGATCATAAAAGGCCATTTTTTCTAATATTTAGTTTAAGGACATCAGGTATTATTCTTTCCAGTTAATTATGGGTTTTCATGACTCAGAAAGGTTAAGTGATTTTTCCCAACATTCTACCTTATTTACCTCACTGGAAAATATGAAATTCAGAAAATCACTTGGAAAAATGTATAATAAATAATTATCGATTTTTCTTACAACAAATTGATTTTTCTTAACCTATATCTAACCATATAGATCCTGAAAATATGTGCAGAAAGTTTAATCAACTGGAGTAAACTGTGAATCATATGGTGATGCAAATAGTGTAGTCATTTACATACTTTTAGGAATTATTGTGACCAGTATTTAGCATAAAAGTGTGTAGTTGAAGGCAAGTTTTACTCTTATTGATGTATAATGCTAATGTAAACCTGAAGGGAAAATTTGAAATCAGCATTGAGTAGGATAAGAAAGGAGAAAAAAAAACAAAACAAACTACAAGTATGAATGGCAGATTAATTTTCATTCTATTTCCAAAAAAGTAACTGTCTGCTTTGGGGAAATATGTACCCTGGAATAAATTAAATAAAATGGGCCAGGAGTGGTGAGGGGGGAAGTGCCCTATTTTCAATTACTTATAACTTTCACAGAAACTTTGTTCTGTACTCAGCATCTAAAAGCTGGTGCTCAAGCTAAAGATGAATGGGATGCAGTCACAATGCACACACAGAGGAAAAGGAAAAACTAGATCTTACATACTCATTAAAGCTGTGATGATGCCTCCAAGTTAATTATCATCAAAGTTATATGCTAAGCATCTATTTGTTAGGCCCTGCACCAAATAAGTTACATTGTTTCAATCTCTATATACTATAAGAGTTTACAATCTAAGGCTGCATGCTGGATTTACTAATAGACTTTGGTAAGAAGCATCTTTTGGAGTCTGTATGAAAGGAACCTTTCTTTTTTGTAGGGGATAGAGGAGAGATGCCAATGGACATTTCTGTGACTATAATAGATTTCTATTATATCCCTGGCTTCTGAAGTTGTTAAAATGAAGTTTACTATATCTCCTGGGGGCAAATTAGGAAAACTTTAGGGTAGATGCTATCCTTAATGATGATGGTGTGGGTCCTTTTCCCTCCACTCATCCCATTCTCATTTTTCAATACAAGTACTTTTAAACTTAATGTATCACTTTCAATTCTCCTTTGCCCCCATTGAACAAATGTAAAAAATAAATAAGTAAAATTTCTCAAACAAATGCCCCAATACCTTTTTATTAGGTCAGGCAAATCAAATTCTGTGGGTCTTTTAAAAAGGAAGTTCAGAAGAACTTTGTGGAGGGTGAAGAAATCAAAATCTTGTAATTTTAGGCAGCAACAAAAATGGTTTGGTTCAGGAACATTTAATGTTCAATAGTAAAGGAAGTACTATGTTGGTAATTATAACTTGAATTTAAAATTGTCCATAAGTCTCAGTTTATATAGAAGAGGCCAAAAATCATAAAGGAGGACAAAGCTAGATGATGTAAGGAATAGTTCTATTTAGAGAACAGGTAAGTTAATGGCAAGATATAATTGACCCGGAGTTTTGTTTTTCATTTTAACTCAGGAGTTCTTAAGTCAGAGTCCATGAATATGTTTTTAAAATATTTTAATGTAATAGATTTCTTTTGTAAACTTATATATCTCATTTATTCATTCAAAGCATTACTTTGACAAAGGGCACATGGCCTTAAAGAACTTCCAAAGCGGTCTATGAAAAAAAAATGTTGAGTTTCTGTTTTAACTTGTTCTCTACTGTGGAAACTTGTGAGTGCTGTAATAGAAATATCTAGTGGAAGGTTGAATAATAATGGTCATTGCTTTCAAATTCCATCTAAACCATAAATCTGAAATGTAAAATCCTTGGAAAGTGATCATCCAGGCTCATGTTTTAAGATTTCCTACTAATGCTCAAGATAATTTATTCCACCTTTGAATTATTAGAGGCATCTAGATAGCATATTTGAAGAAATATTAGATCTACAGTCAGGAAACCTGAATTAGAATGCAGTCTGAGACATTGAGCTATGCTATTTTGGACAAGTCATTTCACCTGTGTCTGCCTCAGTTTCCTTAACAGTAAAATGTAAATAATAATTGTATCTACAATTCAAGATTATTGTGAGGGTGAATCAGAAAATATTCATAAAATTCTTAGAACAATGTCTGGTATATAGGAGGAAGCCTAATAAATGCTAATCTCCTTTCTATTTTTCTAACATTTTAGAAAATCTATCTCCTTGTAATTTTTCCCTGTTGATGCTAGTTCTGTTTTCTAGAGTCAAGAAAATAAGTCTATTCTTTCTTTAAATGCTTCAAATAATTGAAAACACTCTTGCTGTTCTTCTAAGTCTATTCTTTTCCAAGCAATAGGAAATGAAGCCATATAGGAATAGGTATGATAGAGTATATCAGTGTATGTTTAACAATCAGCTCTCTGGGATAGAAAATGTATCTATGACATATTTTTAAGTTAATCTGCATTATTAACATTTTCTCGACCACTTTCTTACATCTAGATAACAGAACAGTAAGTCAAGAACTGATTTATATCAGTTGCTTATTTCTGATGTATAAATAGTCATTCTGAACATTTAAGAATTGGCTCTTGAAAGTGAGTAAAACGTGGTATTAGCATATGCTGGTTAGCAAGTATGTGTTATATCCTAAATCAATGGTTGTAAGTAGATAATAAGCTACTGAGAAGGCAATGTGGAAAGGAAGAGGATATGCGATTACTGGACAGTCATTCTAGCTCAATAACCTTCACTTTCCTCATTTGTAAATTGGGGGAAATAATACCATTATCTTTTTCACGATGTATGGAGATTAAAAAAAAGAAGAATGGGGCTTTTGTAACATTCATAGTAGATGAAACTATGTAAAGTCAAAGAGCAGAGAATTGAGCTCAGCTGAGTCTGGGGGACTGATTCCTTGGCTAGGTTGGCTTGCTTATGGTGTGATCACAATTGTCACCTTGACATCTCCAAAAGTTCTCTCATATACTATATTAAATTATTAACTTCAATTTTTAACAAGATAACTTAGAATTCTAGAAACTGAAGAATTTTTGTGTAACCATCCTTATCAAAAATCATCTATCCTAGCACCATCCTACTCTCTCCAACCCCTTAAGTCTAATTCATTTTTGTCATTTTAACTTTCATAACATCTCTCACATTAGATCCCTTTTATTCAGTCATATAGTTATGGCCAGTTTTGAATCACCTCTTATCTATATTATTGTAAAGGCGTCCTAATTGGTCTTACTGCCTAAATCTTACATGCAATCTTACATGTTGAAAAGAGAGGGAAAGAAGGAAGGAAGGAAGGAAGGAAGGAAGGAAGGAAGGAAGAAGGAAGGAAGGAAGGAAGGAAGGAAGGAAGGAAGGAAGGAAGGAAGGAAGGAAGGAAGGAAGGAAGGAAGGAAGGAAGGAAGGAAGGAAGGAAGGAAGGAAGGAAGGAAGGAAGGAAGAAGGAAGGAAGGAAGGAAGGAAGGAAGGAAGGAAGGAAGGAAGGAAGGAAGGAAGGAAGGAAGGAAGGAAGAAGGAAGGAAGGAAGAAGGAAGGAAAGGAAGGAAGGAAGGAAGGAAGGAAGGAAGGAAGGAAGGAAGGAAGGAAGGAAGGAAGGAAGGAAGGAAGGAAGGAAGGAAAGGAAGGAAGGAAGGAAGGAAGGAAGGAAGGAAGGAAGGAAGGAAGGAAGGAAGGAAGGAAGGAAGGAAGGAAGGAAGGAAGGAAGGAAGGAGGAAGGAAGGAAGGAAGGAAGAAGGAAGGAAGGAAGGAAGGAAGGAAGGAAGGAAAGGAAGGAAGGAAGGAAGGAAAGGAAGGAAGAAGGAAGGAAGGAAGGAAGGAAGGAAGGAAGGAAGGAAGGAAGGAAGGAAGGAAGGAAGGAAGGAAGGAAGGAAGGAAGGAAGGAAGGAAGGAAGGAAGGAAGGAAGGAAGGAAGGAGGAAGGAAGGAAGAAGGAAGGAAGAAGGAAGGAAGGAAAGGAAGGAAGGAAGGAAGGAAGGAAGGAAGGAAGGAAAAGAGAGGAGAGGAGAGGAGAGGAGAGGAGAGGAGGAAGAAAGGGAGGGATTGAGAGGGAGTAGGAGTGAGGGAGAAAAGGAAGGAAGAGAGGGAGAGAGAAAGGAAGTGAGAGAGGAAGGAAGGAAGGGAGAAAGGGAAGAATAAAGGGAAGGAGGAAGAAAAGAAGGAAGAGAAGGAGGGAGAAAAGGAAGAGAAAAAAAGAAAGGAAGAGAGATTTCATGGGCTTGATTTCTTTCTTAAGAACTGTTACTTAAACCCAAATCACTCTGGTTCTTTTTGGTTGGGAAGATCTTCCCCTCCCAAATTTTCCCTTTTTTGACTATGTCAAAAAAGGTATTCTTTGCCTCATTTCTTTCACTGAATGAGTAATTGCTCCAGTCAAACTGAAACCTGTTAAAGACCTTAGCTTGAAAAGGTCAGGGTCTTCCCTTGCATCCAAGGTCATCCCTACTTGTCCTGATCTGTATCTGGCATTAGAGCTAAATGGCTCTAGAAGAAAAAATAAAGCTAATAACCTTGCCCAGCCATCCCTCACTCAAATCCAATTCACTTGCATGTCATGACATCACCTCCCTGATGTCATGATCCTCTTCAAAAAGAAAGTACATACAACAATAACATGCTGCTAACAAAGATTTTTTTCCCTTAAATGCACATAGGATCATGTGATTGATTCCTTTATTTAGCCTACTTTGATTCCCCATGGGTCCCAGGAAATAGTTTTTAAAACTCTTCATGACCTTTATCCAACCTATCTTTTCAGCCTCATTCAACATTACTCCCCTATGCATTCTGAAATCAGTCTATACTGGCAACTTGCTCTTCCCCTATTTGTGAGACCTTAACTTCTTTTAGACAGAAATCAGACATCATCTTCTACTTGAAATTTTCCCTGACGCTTGCAAGCATTAATGTCCTTTCTCCCAAACTATCTTGCATTTAAGCACTTTGTGCATATATACTTATTTTTGTTGCTGTAGTTATTTGTTATTCCCTCATGTCAGTTGTGTCCAATTCTTTGTGATTCTATTTGGGTTTTTTTGGCAAAGATACTAGAGGTGTTGTCATTTCCTTCTTGAGCTCATTTTGAATAATTAGATATGTTATATATTATATATATTATTTAATACACATTATTTACATATGTAATTATTCACTTTGTAATCATATTATATATTTTTATATGTACTCATTATCTCCCTTTATTCAATGTACATTAAGTAGGGTGATTTCATTCTTTGCACTTGTGTCTCAAGAGCCTGGAACAGTACTTGGCATAGAGTAGGTACTTAATAATTACTTGTTGCTTGTTTATATGTTAATGCATTTAGTACAGTTATTTAGCTATCTGCCATTCATAATTTAGTGTGAATTAGTTTATCCTCCCTACATTATTCTGAATGTCAAAATGAAAATAGCTATTCAGAGTGATTTTGATATTTTTTGAGGTTGAAGAATTAATAATTTTGAAGCATAATTTGGGTCTATGCCTTTCTGTTAGGCAAATAATATATGACCTCTTCAGGCTGAGGAAGGTATAAAACCCATGTAGGAGATGTTTTAAAAATAGACATAATTGGTAATACCAATGACAGACTATATAGTTTCAGATTTTTTTTAGACCTGGCCTCATCTTTGTAAAGGAAGAAGAAATTATGTTCTCCCTTTTTCTCTTCATTATCATTTTCTTCCTCCTTATATCATAAAACCTGGAATATGGGTTTGTTTTGTTAGTACCATAGTCCAACAACATTATAAATAGATCTTTTTTCATTCAAAAAATTATTTTAGTGGGAAATGATTTCCCCCCCTAAACAGAAAAAAAATTGCACCTCAGGGTGAACATAGACTGGTAAAAAACAAAGAAGATTGCAGCAGAACAGAAGTCCTCCTGAGACAACCAGAGAAGACCCAAAGAAAGACCAAGGATGGAGATTAACCAGTATGAAGTACAAATACCTCCAGGTTAGCTACAGAAACAGCCTGTAGGGAACCCTGAGGCTAGCTGGGTTTGCTTGGAGCCTCAGCAGGAATCACAGAAACCTTCACCTCCCTGACAAGGTAAGAAGTTGGGGGTCTGAGTCCAGGAAAACTGAATGAAATTCAGCTGATTAGGAATGTCAGGCTCATCTGTGCTGCAGAGACACAGACCTGGGTGAAAAGAAACCAGCACACCTGGTGAGTGCAGAAGCAGTGAGGCAGGGACATTTTGGGCTGCAGGACATTTGCAAGAGGGTAGAGTTTTTGGTTTGAAGTTCTAAATCAGAGGGGAAAGCTGAAGAGAAACTAAAAGTGCAATCCCCCATTCCTTGATTAGAGGTGCTTATACTAGTACTTCTTATTTTTAAAAAATGAATCAGCAAAGACGAAAAAAATCCCAAAATAGAAATGTATGATGGGAATAGAAAAGGACAGTGAAGTTAAAAAAACAACAACAACAACAACAACAACAACAACTCTTTTACCTGTTGGAATCTTTACAAATTGTTAAGTCATTAGAGTTGATAGAGACCATGATTATCTAATTTAGCATGGTTCAGTATCACTGATTTGATCTTACAAGGAGATGTTTTGGGCCAGAACTTGAAACAAGGTGCTAAGTAGAACTGATTGATACAATGCTTGTGCTCATACCTCCATTCTCCATATTTATTTTGGATATTGCCAAACCATTTTCTAACCAAAATCATGACTCCATAAGAATGTCATATTTTCTTTCTTACTCTTATAGCCATCTTCCCCTAGGTTTATTTGTAATGAATCTTACTGAAGTTCTTTTAGCGTAATTAAAGATGTCTTGCCAAGATGGCTGAAGGAACCCTCTAGCAAAAACCTCACATTTGCACTAGATTGAATAAGGATCAAGTTATCCAGTGAGAAATTATAGAAATGTCTTCAATCCCACAACTACATTAAAAGTTGGACAGGACACTGTGAAAGCCAGAGCTTTAGAGAGCTCATATAAGAAAGAAGTATTTAAGTACTCATTGGAGTTCACAAGTATGGGAGATTCACAAAGTAAACTTTGTAACTTTGTGAATTCACACCTCCCTTGAAGCTCTTAGGCCAGAGAGCACTCTGGGAGAAAACCCATAATCTCACTCTGTTGCATCCCACAATCCCTCTCTCAAAGAAGGAGCATAAATAGAGCTTCAGTGAGCCCAGTCAAGATGTTGGAATCTTTACAAACTGCTAACTCATTAGAGTTGATAGATTATTGATCTGATCTTACAAGAAGATGTTTTGAGCCAGAACCTGAAACAAGGTACTAAGTAGAACTAATTGATATAATGCTTGTGTTTGCACCTTTACTCATTGGAGTTCACACATTTGGGAAATTTCAGGGTTTAGTATGAGATATCTGAATTCACACCTCCCTTGAAGCTCTTAGGGCCAGAGAGCACTATGGGAGAAAACCCATAATCCCATTCTCTCAGAAGAGTTATATATAAGCCAGTGAAATTGGCTTCACTGGAGTGATTCAGTCCAGAATATTTTCCACTTGGCTGGCTGGTGACAGAAAAAGAGTTTTCAGAGGAAGAAGCTACGAATCAAGAGTTCAGCGGAAGATTGAGAAGGCTCTCTCAGAGGCACAACCAGATTTATCTTCATCTCACACCACTGTGGTTGGTGGCTGGGCTCCTGCACTTCCCCCACTGAGACCAAGCTGGTCTGAAAGACTCACCAGAAAGCTAGCTGAGCCCCAAGTGAAGGAGACAAGAGATTCATTCCATCTTTGTGCTGGCTGGAGGCTGAAGAAAGCAGAGGCAGAGACTGAAGGACAAAACCTTTGGATTTGGAGACGTTCGGAGGGCTCTAAGCTAACCAGGTTATATTAAAGACAATAAAAGATCTGAACTTTTATCACCTGGCTGTGTTTTGGGTGATTATTACTTTTAACTGCAACTAAGACTGCCTCCAAGAAAACCTCCCCGGAGAAACCTGCTCCCTCCCCCAGAGAGAACTATTCTACTTATTTTAAAAGAAGAAGATCACCACACAAGAGAGTTCAGCTGAATTAGATTGGAGAGGAGCATGCTGGGATAGACACAGAGCACTCCGGGAAATTGAGAGCCAGAAGCCCTCTCTCAAAAACAAGAGAGATTCATTCCATTTTCCACTTGGCTGGCTGGAGGCTGGAGAAGGCAGAGGCAGAAGCAAAGGAAAAAGCTACAAGAGCTCT